>NW_022171360.1:0-54224 GCF_008802855.1 Photinus pyralis | reverse complement strand
ATACTTTTGAGTACCTTTTTTTCAATATAAAATGACCAGCTATCAGCAGTAGATAAATTAGTTACGCCTTATACGAGCTCGATTAGTATATGCCAATAATCTCATTAGTACCAACTCCCTCGTGTTACAAATTATTCAATACGTCGTCGGTCTTCATGTTATATTTACATAATTATAAACATTATTTGAACCTTATCGTAACCGTTGATATTTGTATTTTGATCTTGATACAGCGTAAACGTTCGTCTGCGTTATTACTCTAACTGCACGAGTGAACAAGATATGGTATTCACACTGGCCATGACTTGAAGGTGGACGCAGACAAATGCAGATTTATTTTGCTCAGTGAGTTCAGGTGTACAGTATAGTTACATTGAAGACAATGTAATTATGGCCAAATGCGCACTGTATATCGCGGAACAAGTTTTTCTAAGTAGCATAATATAAAGTTACGAAAGTCATTTTTATCTTTTTTATAACACCAAAGTTTACTAATTAGCAAGTTGTAGATTTGTATTGATTCGATAACTCGATCTGTTTTCAGTCTTAAAATGGACATCAAAAAGCAAGCACCGATCAACGGCGATGAAGAGTACAGACTGTACAGGATGAGGTGGGTGATTTTGCTCATGTATGTTGTCAGTTGTGCATGCGGAAATATGCAGTGGATGCAGTATGGAATTATTGGCGACGTCCTTATTCTATACTATGGAATATCGTTCGAAGCGGTAAATTGGTCTTCTCTGGTGTTCTTACTTTGCTACGTCATCTGCTTGTTTCCAGTCAGTTATATTTTGGACAAATATGTAAGTATTCTCATTAACTCTTCCACTAACCTAATTACTTTGTAAATATATGTGATTATGGAATAGTTTACAAGGGTAAGATTGAAAGCCGTAATCGTTTTTAGATAAAGGTATCGTCACTGTGTTTGTCATAACATAAACACGGCTATTAACGGTACAGTTGTGTTTTGGGAAAGTTACTAAAGATCATTTTCCTTGATCTCCAGTAATGGGGTTGTTTCTTCTATCAGTGTAAGAGTCTAGTTCCATATAAGTACCACAACCTGTAAAAATGACCTATTTCACACATCTTTAATATGGAAACAAGAATACCTACCTATAACCAAAGAGTTGCTATAACTCTAAGGGTTGAGCTATTGATGAAGATTTCACAAAGATGATACCAATACTAAGTTACAGAAATAATAGCAAAGTCACAGTTTGGAATTTCAAGCAGACTGCATACACTTTCTTACCCTTTCTGAGTGATTAAACTAACACAGAAACGTTAAGCATGAATTTTAATACAATTTGAAGTGACAAAGCCCTTTTTAGCGTCCACAAACTATTCACAAGCACTCGTGCAGCGAGAAGGTCAAGGGGCTTGCTGATATGTGAGAGTAGAAGCAGGTTAAAAACGGCTGTTTGTGCGATGAAATGAATCAACGAATTGGTTCAATGAATTTGTAACCACTGAAACGAAATTTACACAATTTTCATTTGTAACCTATTTCTCTACTTTAATCGACCTCTATTTAGTGAGAACTTTACCCACATTTGCGATTCGTGCTTTAAAGTACAGTATGGAAAGCATAGGACAATGTTGAAGTTGAAGTACCTAACTTACAGAGCTTCTCAAACATTAATTTTTTTCGGTCACGCTAGCCACGAATTTTTTAAATTAGTATTTTTACTCTGTCCAAAGGATTTGTTTCGTTTCAACAAATTGTATACGTACTCTGTACAAAACAAGTACTCTTACAGTAGAATTAAAACCAAATAACCAGCAAAGGTGATATTTTCTTTGAAGAAAATGTAGTTGCTGCAAAAATTGTACAAACATTTGGCGTTATTAAAATATGATTGTTTGAGTACCAATGGTAAATTGCTTCTTTCTTTGAAATAGCTGTATAGTATTAATTTCTGTGAGTACTAAGGGACATATGCCATTGTTACGCTAATAGGATTACAGAGGTGTCTCCAACCCCAACTTTTATGAAACATTGTCTCAAAGACCAATACTGAACTCTTGAGTGTGAATCGTACTCCTCGATTCAGAAACCCCTCGACCATTTACTCTAACTCATGATGATCACCACCTTGTGGATTGAGTTGTTACTTAATAAAGGTCGATTAAAGTAGAAAATAACATCTTACCACTAGAGAGAGAAATGAAAGTTGCGTAAATTTTGTTTCACTGGTTAGAAATTCATTGAAAAGTATTCATACCCAACCTGAGCTGTAGAGACGTTGGGGAAACTTTAAGGGTTGAGTTTTCTTCATCAGAAACAAAAATACATTACAGAAATAATAATCACAGCAAGGTTGCCGTTTGGAACTTAAACTACATACACTTTCTTCTGAATGATGAATTTAAATACCTACAGTTTGGAATTACCAAAGCCCTTTTTAGCGAGAAATTATGCACAAGCACTCGTGCAGCGAGAAGGTTAAAGAGCTTGCTGATATGTGAGAGTAGAAGAGGGCCAAAAACGGCTGTTTGTGCGATGAGATGTATCAACGGAATGGTTCAATACATTTGTAACCACTGAAACGAAACTTACGCAATTTTGTAACCTATTTCTCAAGTGGTAAGATGTTATTTTTTACTTTAATCGACCTCTTTTGTAGGTCGTGATCGTTACTAAATAGTCGACGTGTTTCTGAATCGAGAATACTTGCTTTAGAGATGAGTATGTTCAAATTTAATTCATTACTTCTTTTTCTAAATAAAATTGTAATACCACGATGCTTATCATGGTGTATCTGTTGAAATGAGATACATTTGCGGTCTGTTTTGGTGTGTTTATCTTAATCGCAGTTGTATCTTCCAGCGTCAATGACCTACGATTTTATATGTTATGATCAAACGCTACTTTTAGACAGTAGGCATACTAGAAGAAGTCCATTAGAAATCGCAGAATAAAAATCAAATCGTACTAGTTTCGGACAAATTAGCTCCTTCAACTTTATCCAGAACTGTAACTTTAATCTAAACTAAAACTCACTATGCACCTGAGATTAAACAAAATAATTTCAGGGCCTGAGGGTGTCAATGATTCTCAGCGTTGTTGGGATAGCTATCGGGGCGTGGTTGAAGGTGGCATCAATAGCACCCGAACGATACTGGGTGTTACTACTAGGCCAGATCGTAGTGTCAGTATCTGTTGTGGCTTTAATGGGCATACCCCCAAAGCTTGCGGCTGTATGGTTTGGATCCCACGAGGTGTCTTCAGCTTGTGGAATTGGTCTAGCAGGAATACAGGTAATTATCCACTTCACCACACCAACACAATTAAAGAAGATCCTTTTTCAGCTAGGTTTCGCAATTGGATTTGTCGTACCACCTTTGGTAATCAGAAGTCAGTATGATGTCTCCGTTATTGAAAGTGACCTGTTTACTATAGCTTTAGGGGTTGCTATTACTTGCACAGTTTTGGTTATAATAATTATACTGGGTAAGTATAAATATGTAAACAATTATGCACAGAACCCTAAATTGCGTTTAGATCTTTATTTAGACGAAATTTTGTATGTTCAGGTTTTTCCGATAAACCACCAACGCCACCAACGTACGCCGCCTCGTGTACCAAACACCACGACATTACATTCGTGCGGCCTTTTAAGAAACTGATGACCAACAAGCCCTTTGTCCTCCTAATGTCGGGATTTGGGATTGATCTTGGGATATTTTGCGCACTGTCTGCTCTTCTAAATCAAATTATTTTAAGAAATTATCCGGTGAGTATTTCTAGTTTAGGGCTAACCGAGAAAGTCAAAACGCTTATGCCCTCGAGTTTCTATCGGTCTGCCTGTCTGTCTATCCGTGTATAAACCTGGCCTGTGCGTGGGTTGTAATATCTAAATTGTTATTTGTTGTTACTTGTTATCTAATAATTATGTATTTTTGTATTTCTTTGATAACTGAAACGCAGTTTTAATAATTTGGTATACACTGCAATTCAACCATCATTATTCAAGGGATTACAACAGTTGTGGAAGATGTTAAACCAGCGGATTTGTTGCATAATCCGATTTTTTTGTTTACAACTGTCGAAATAATTGCGAAGTAGGGGTGGGGAGAGCATAAGGGAACCGATATTCGCGAAGGCATTTGCGAATCTATAGTGGCCCAATTATCAACGTTGATTGTATTTGAATCTACGAAGGCATAAAAGGTCCACAAGTAGATATTTTTTTCAACTCCAACTTTAATACTCAGAAATTTCGCATTTTTATACATCTTATATACAGCGCCTCGTGCCATTGACGTCTAAATTTTCATGTTAGGGTACCTAACATTTGATAAATACTTACAATGTAGCGAAACGGAAATCGACTCTGTAACGGTAGCTCTAAAATTGGTTTTATTTTCTGCGAATGTTATAAAGATAGCCAAAGTTTGAGATTTTAAAGATTTAAGGGTTAGATCAGTTTAGGCACTGCATATAGAAAGTCTACAGGGTGAAAAAGTTGGAGAGTTAAGGCGGCTAGGGACAGGCCATTCAAAATTTAAGCTGCGCCTATGCAAATAATTATATAGGCAACCAATCGTGCAATTCGACAAGTTTCACCAGGCATAAGCTACCTGCAAATGACCTCATCTTCCTACAATAAAACCAGATTCCAGACCCTCATTAGCGGCTATTCAACAAAAGTAACTGATTTATGGAATTTCAACTTTCTGCTGATGTTTTACAGTTTTACTAATACTGGAAACATTTGAATATAGAATAGGAAATCAAAGCTGAAAGCTCTACATACCTATATAAAAATATTACTAATGTATTACTTTCTAAGATTTCCTACTTACTTCCTATATAGGGATTTACAATAATGACTTTTTGAGATTTTGACTTGAGCAATGAAGGGAACAATTTCCGAAACAAGAACAACTGGTCTTCAATTTTTGTGGTTCATAGCACAAATTTATTTAAACAATTATCACATCCGATCAAACTACAGCCCTATAGATTTCTAAATTTATATGATAACGATTTTCACAGGTGCGCGGATGTAAGAATAGTACTTTTCTTCAATTAGATGAACAGTTTTCGATATTTCGCATGGCTTCCGCAATGTAGCCCGATATTTGCTGCGTTTTCAACCTTCCCCCATTTATCAAATTATATATCTGAATTCTGATCTAATTTACAACAAAATAAATGACTCATTTTTCATTACAAAAAATGTTTTAATAGATTTTCGGAAATTTTCCAATTCCAACACGACATTCGCCTGATGCTTTACGAAAATAGTTTATTTGGCTAGCCGTCAAACCTACAGTGGAATTATCAAAAGCATAGGTAGATTAAAAAATTATCAAAGTCCTCGTGTGGGATCGAAGAGAGATCAGCGCATTTTTGTGTGGCAGATCAGTATTGTATTAGCCACCATCAAAAAGATCTTATCGCAAGCTAACACAATCCCTTTGCCGGTACCCCCTTCCGACGTCCCGTTCACCCACAATTCGCATTTAGATGAATTTGGCTAAAAACTCTCCACAAAATAGTTCTCAATTTTTGGGGCACTTCTCATAGGTCTATTAGCCACACGAGAAAGAGAGATCGCGATTCGAGCTTTCAGAAACAAAATTCGCAGAGGAAGATACCTTTTGGGCGCCCTAAGTCAACTACCCCGCGCAGACGTGCGCCTTGTAAAATGAGGTTAATTTTGTACCCAGGAAAAAAACAAATTTTCGCCACGCAGTTGTTGTGTCCGTTTACAAGATCTTTCCAACGGCACCATTTTGAAAACAATCTGAAATGTGGTGGCCCCCGCCAAGATCTTACTGATGGTGGAGTAAAACTTCAAACGCAAATTAGGGATGCACGGGACGTCGGACGCGAGTACCGACGAAGGGAATGTGGTAGCTTCGACAAGATCTCACACGAGGACTTTGACAATTTTTTACAAACGACATGCTGAAATAAAAAATTATCACTTGTAATACTACTAGTGCTTGCTATTTCCGGCAACTTTTCGAGCTCACACATATTTGAACTTTCGCAAAATATTCGTGAGCAAGAAAAAAATTCTATTCAAGCACTGTGGTATTCGGTAAGAAAATTTCACAGCATAGTGACCCTCAACGAAAAAGTGACGTTTTATGTCAAAACATTATTACCTTTTTACGTCAAAAAATTGACGATAAATTCCTTGGTTGCCATGGAAATGTGACACGAAATCCGCATTTCATTGGTCGACAAAATTGCTGGTTTAAATTTTCGTTGAGATTTGTCACCTAAAGTATGTAAGACACAACATTATTCATTTTTGTATGAACAGTTTTTTAACAGAGCTGCTAGATTCAAGAAGGTGCCGACAACAAACAATTCTTTATGTTTATCTATTATAGGTACATCGTCCAAATTGTACATAATTTTTATGTAATCGATATTATTAAATTGCTTTTTGATAAGTAGGTAACAATACACGTACATCAAATGTATGAAAAAAATGTATGAAACGGGTCTAAAAAATTAAAACGTTGTTACTCCTCAATATTACATTTATTGATGTACAATATTTTTTTAATTATCGGTCAATTATCGTTGGTACTAATAGACGAATAAATGGACGGCATTGAGATTCTTTTGTTACTGGTCTAATAGGGTCATAAACCATTGTATATAAGTATAATGGTCATTAGGTGTTAATATTTTCCAGGTAAAAGTGCTACCTGAGTTGCCTATCGTCATTGTATGGAAGGTATTGCATTTCTTCCGTCGCTATATTTTATATAAACTTTTGAGTAAAAATTACGGGTTATTTCATAATTTGAAGCAGTTCGTAATATATTTTTTTAATCCACTTAGTTACTAAATAAATTGTGCGGATTTACTTTTTAAATATTTTTTTACTAAGGCCAGTATTCGCGTTCTTAGTAAATTCAAGATTATGATTTATACACGACTTAAATAATTTTATCAAAAAAATAAATCGCTACATTTAATGACTTTCTATATCTCTATCAATTTCCGATAAAACCTCTAGTTAGAATTAATATTTGGGCTTCAAAAATTACTCAAAAGTTTCGACTTTTATTGCAAATTTCAGTGACCATTGTGTGTTGCCTATCCTCTATCCCTAGCCCCCTTAACTGTATGTCTAGTGGAATTGTAAAGAAAGATTCGTTAGTGAGTAGGGGAATTCACAACCGTGCTTTCTAAATATTTTAATTTACATGGCGCATTGTTCTCTTAATGGGTTCAGAAAGTCTAGGCTGCGGCGAGTGGTAGATAAAAGGAGTCATTTTCTCTCAGTAAGGTTCTAGACGCAAAAATATCTGAACGAAAAATTACCCAGCGATAAGTTTAAAGTCCACATCGTAACATTACAAATTAAGCACAATTCCCGTCTGGAGGGTTTTTAAGGCCTTTGGTTTGAAGTCGCATATTTATCACAGACTAGGTACACAATTATCCTTTGCCTTAGGTTCTTATTGAAATACGTTTTCGGAACCATTAAGCACTCCAAACGGAATGACACTGTAAATAACATTCCACGCATGTTACCGCTCTGGGGAACACCAGAAGTCACAACATTAAATATCGCTTATCACGCGCAGCACATTTTCAACGCGAATTGTTTTACTCTACGTCTAAACAATCACAACTATTACAACATTTAGATACCGCAGGAGTCCTTGTAGATAAAATTTGTAAAAGATACATTACGAGCTATCATTTCATAAACGATGTTTGTGATTACATCGGAAGGTTATGTCACAAGTTTATTAAGCCCTTTGCTCATACTGCTTACGAAAAAAATTAGTATGACGTCCCAATGAACATACTAATAGGCTTGCGGTTTTCTCAAAAAAGCACTTCAATGCTTACAATACACAAGCATCTACTAACTGTTACCTATGTTTTTCGTTTCAGAATGGATTTGTGGACGCCGGGCGCATTGGGCTATTAATGGTGATCGCTGGTATTTTCGGTTCGCTGATAAGTGGAACAATTTTGGATAAATTCAAATGCTACAGGTAAGTTCCGCTGTAAAGCAAGTTTGAATCTAAACGGTAGTTTTTCAGAGGAGCACTACTGTCGTTGCAAACTGTGACCTTTCTTACTCTAATCGTCTTTACCGTCATCCTCAGCATGGACATTATGCTAGTTTACGCCACCGTCGGTCTCCTGGGGTAAGTAACCGAGAATAGTGATAAAAGTCGTTAACAGGGCAGTTTTTTTGCAGATTCTACGTCGGAGCGCTGTGGTCCGTGTGTTTTGAAGTTGCGGTCGAAATAACATACCCAGAACCGGAAGGTATGGCCGTTGGTTTGCTGAACGGTTGCGGACAAGGGTTGGGAATTATATTTACGTACATATATTCGACGCTGTTTTATAATTTTAACGATATTTGGGCTAACTCCGCCATGTCCGCGTTAATTTTGGTGGCCCTCGTAGCAATGGGTCTTATTCGAATGGAGCTAAGGAGGGAAGCGGCAAACTTTAAAAAGGACACCGATAATTTAGGATTCAATGATGTCTTTTGTAGTAAGCTGTAATTACCCTCTAGCGTGTTGTGATGTGTATCTGCATAGCTTTTTCTATAATTAGTCTTATGGTGCACTTCGACAACAATTGCACTGTGCAATTTAATTACATTAATTAACTTTCTTAGAACAATGTAATATGTAGGTATTATTAGTTCCTCACTATTATTTCTATGAAATAACAATTCAGTATTATGTAAGTTATTGTAACAATAACTAAGAATAAAGTGCCTAAGTAAAATGAGCAC
Source organism: Photinus pyralis (assembly GCF_008802855.1). Classification (NCBI taxonomy): domain Eukaryota; kingdom Metazoa; phylum Arthropoda; class Insecta; order Coleoptera; family Lampyridae; genus Photinus; species Photinus pyralis. The sequence continues at coordinate 45,471 of NW_022171360.1, read as the reverse complement.
TCAAAATGAGCTCATGACAACTTATTGAAACTGGTTAAGATAATTTTTTTACAAGTTAAATAACCTTCACTTCCGGAACATCATCGTGTTAGAAAACAGATTTCAAAATGCGGTTTTCACCGATATTTTCACTTTTTCACCTCATTTGAAAAATATATATCATATAATAATTATATCGTTCCAATTTCAAAAAAACCTGTAAAACTTATGTTAATGTCTCATCGCGCCCTCTACCACTCATCACATTTACTAAAAAAACTCTATCCATGTAAAACCTCATTCCGCCAAGAGAGCTCTTTCCAACAAGACCTATTATGTGAAAATCTGTTACCCTAAGCCGAAGTTACATTCAATATCAATTCCTTAAAGAGATGTTCCCCTTCCCATACTCCTCATATTTTATGAGCTAGAGCAATATATGCTGCATCGAAATGATGCAAAATTGATACAAGATTGCTATGCATGTTTGTTGGGTATATTTTAGAAAAAAAAGTCATTTTTCTACTTAACCATGAATCGTGCGCCCTCTAGTGGCGAAGCTAGAAAATTTCTAGCGATTTCTCTTGGCCCCTTTTGTTAACAGAATTTTTTTCCCGAAGCTGTGCAATTAACGGTACCATATACCATTATTAGTGGCACCCTGTACACAAAATGAAAACCTTGATATCGCCCACTTTGATTGATGATTCCATTTGGGTTTAATCTAAAGCCTTTATACATGGAACAGATAATATAATAAAAATTATGATACAAACAAATTACTAAAAGAATACATATGCACAGAGCAATCTTGTGGAGAGGAAAATTCTATATGTAATATTGTTATTCCACACCTACGAATTATCATTTACGTTTAGAACAATAATTTATTTAAATTACCCATACGGCCCATTAAATAAACCGAACTTACCTTTATTTTTTAATGTATTGTTATTGATATTCTTGATGAACAATTATACAGCTGCCTAGCTGGCACTAGCCGTATCTCATACATTTCAATATAAATTTAAACTTACGCGATATCACCATTCGCAGAAAACGATGGATTTATACAAATAAGCGTCCATAATTCAACTTTAAATATAAAGAAATTCAAATAAAAAATATTCGCTAACGGAATCCCGTTACAACATCCAGCTATTGATTTTAGTACCTCCATTATCTGCACTGAACTTAATTCAAAATTTTTATCTAAGTATACTGTCTAGTGGTATTCTTAACATCCGGCTCAACCCAAAATGTGCTCACTTCAATTTTTGGTAAACAAAAAGAAAAAACAATCATCAGTGCGATTAAATATTATCCGATATGTCAATCTGACGAACTTTAACATACAATACAATAATAGTATTATCATTGTATTTTTCCTTTATAAATACAATGGTATTAAGAAACCCGCCGCGTGCCTCTAGGTTTTTCGTGATTAACGAAGACATGAATAGCGGGTTTGAGGTTATACAAAAGCGCCTATTCCAAACGCCATTCTGTTGAATGTCTCTATAATCCAATCGCTTTCCTTCTTGTGGCGAAAGTATATCTCGAGTATCTCAAGATTATACAGTGTTATCTTTAAAGTGATCTTACAACCTGCTCCTCATCCTATGTAAAATTTACTTGTACGCTAATGTCAACAACGTTTACATTTTGATAATAGGTACACATTAAAAATATTTAAATATTTACGCAATTCAAGATAATATTCTATATAAAATATCCTTAAAAATAAATGTTTAATGAAGTCAGATACAAATACAAAGTATAACTTGGTTGTGCGAGTGAAATGCTATTGTATTAGAGATCGTTATCTCTAAACCACGGTGAATAATATTCACTATAACTATAGGTATAATACGAAAAAATTACGGCACAGAAAAACTGCTCCCGTTATCGAGCTCCTTATTGTAACATATTTTCTCGTATGTATTTGAAAACACATGCTGTGACAGTAGGTACAGAAAATAATAATGGACGATCACGTTGAAGTGTATAAACTGTATAAGATCCGATGGTTGATGTTATTTTTGTTTGTAGTTAATGCCATTGGAAGTTTGATGCAATGGATTGAGTATTCTATAATAGCAGACGTACTGGTTAAGTACTATGGTGTTAGTGTTATGATGCTGCGAATTGGACGTCCATGATTTATTTATTAATATACATACCCGTCGTTTTTTTAGCAAATTACGTGCTGTCAGTGTATGTAAGTATACCATTTGCATTCTTTTTCAAAACGTTAAGGAATCTGCAAAAAAATTGTTTCATTCTTTCGATACTAAGAGTAATATCTCTTATTGATGATCCATCTTTAAGTATTGATTTCTTGGAACACGTTAATTAAGGGCTCTCTTTCTGTAGTATTAACTGAAAAAAGATGAAAAAACAAGGACATGGCATTTACTGAATTTGAGTTGATCTTGGCGTGTAAACGGCTTGCGTAATTAAAAAAAGTAAAAATTCATTTACTAAGGATCGTTACAGTTTTGTATGGCTGTCCGTCCTTTTGTCCGCCCGTTTGTCTGGGTTCGCTATAACTCTTAGTTAAGGTCTTCAGATACTTTTTATAGGTTTTAATTTTTTTTCCGTCCATCCGTCCGTCCGTATGCGCTATAACTTGCACTTTGCATGCGCAAAACCGAATTTTGAAACTGGCGTTAAATTTGCTTTTATTCCAAGTGGCTATGTATCAAATTTCATTTAAATCCCTCCATAAATACGAAAGTTGGCACTGCCATGGGCAAAACCAAATTTTATAAATGGTCGAGATGCCAAAAGGCACTGTGAATGCTGATCGATTAGGCTCAACTTTTGGAATTGCGTTTGATATGGCTAAAACTATGCGCATATTGAATTTTATGCAATTCGGTTCATAACTAACGGGGATGTCAAAAGGGCGTTCTTTATTTTTTGGCGTACATTGCCAATTCACGAACTCCGATCTACAAATTTGATAAAGAACTCGAATATAATCGTTTCTGTTAATATATGTTGGTATCCTACAAGATGTAGAGTTACCCTGGTTGTTACTGTAGGGTAAATAAGCTATTATTATATACGTCTGTGTTTTTGAAAGCACACGCTGTGACAGTTCAGAAACCGATTATGGGCGAGCACGTTGAAGAGTAAAAACTATATAAGACCCGATGGTTGATGTTATTTTTGTTTGTACTTAATGCCGTTGGAAGTTTAATGCAGTGGATTGAGTAGGTATTCTATAATAGCAGATGTACTGGTTAAGTACTATGGTGTTAGTTATGAAGCTGCAAAATGGACGTCCATGATTTATTTATTAATGTACATACCCGTTGTGTTTTTAGTAAATTATGTGCTGTCAGTCTATGTAAGTATACCATCTTCCATTCTTTTTTTTTAAATATTAAGGAGTCAGCAAAGAAAATGTTAATTCCCTCAATGTTAAGAGTACACGAGCAATATTTCTTATTGATGATGCATATTTAAGTGTTGATTTCTTGGAACACGTTAATTCTGCAGGTTACTCTTTCTGGATGATTAACTTGACAAACATAAAGAAACAAGGACATGAAACTTATATCATGTTACATAAAAAAATAAGTACTTTTCAAATCAGTAGTAAAATAATATGGGGTTCCATTTAAATAAATGCAAGTTTGATACGCCAGTGGAATACAGCACGCCCCTTGTGATCAAAAATATTGTAGAAACATACCGGCGGTAATTGTGTACAATTTTGCTCTAAGACTTTTTTCGGTACCTTTTATGGTCAAGGATTTATGAATTTATGATCCGAGGGATCTGATAGGTGCTACACCCTGTATAGGTACGTAATCTGCGTATTGAACTGCAATTAGGATGTATTAAATAATAAGATCAAATAGACCAAAGTTGTATAGGTAAGGTAATTGTGAATTGAAGGAATGTAACTTCTAGATGCCGTCGCTTCCGCAAATACCAGAAGTTGGCGCCATCTTGGTTTTAACATTCTGTATGTCTATATACGGTAGTTTTTGAATTACTCACTTATCTTGAATGATTATCTCCAAATTTTTAGAGAAAAATTGACATACGTAATGTCAAAAACTACGACAGGTAGGTAGGTACTCTTAAATACGTTGAATTGAGAATGAAATAGCACAGTTAGAAAGTTCATTGAAAATTGTATGTTTCTCTTTAAAAAAACAAGATGGCGCAAATTTCAATAGTAGGTTGACTTTTGAACTATTATAAAATTAGAAAAAAATGTATCCCTATGGCCGTTTGCACCGTTTCTGCAATAAACGTTGTTTAACTAATCACTGTTTTAATTTTAATCAATGTTTAATTTGTAACCACTTGCACCGACAAAAACATAACGCTGTTTAGGTAATCGGAGAATCTGCTAGGCAACACTGTAAAATATCTACTGTCACATGTGTTTACTGACTGTTTGTTAATCTTAAAGTGTATATTTGAGCTTAAAATCATCAACTTTGTTAAATTTAGTAAATTTGGTTAATAATGGAAGCTCCGACCAAAAAAAGAAATCGATGCCCAACGTTTAGTGCGGATGAAAAGTTAATGATTGCCAATATTTGTGATTTTTCAGATTTGCATCACAAGTACCCTGAACATTTATAGAGAAATATCCCTTTCGGTTTCTAAAAACCTCCGGATCTTCTCCACCTGGAAAATGTATATTGACCTCATCAGGTATTATGCGAAACTACTTAAGTACCTGGTGATTGTATTTTGACATGCGTACCATCAACACAACCAATAACTATCTGCGCTAGAATTAATTTTTGGACCTGGCATTTTAACAAACTGTGGATACAGTCTACCAATAGCATGTGTAACCTTTGCAACTAACCGTGATGCTGTGGAGATATCCATGCCGATAAAATCAGCCACTGTACTTAAATGTCCAGCACTTGCATAAAACCTAAGCGCTGCTAACAACTGATCAATAGGTGCTACATTATTGTTTCTAAAAGTATAGTTTAGGATAACAAATGGGTAATTAGGTACTTAGTAGCTTCATACAAATTGTTATTATATTCGAGATCCATTTCGATTAATTCTAACAACTGCAGAACTGTATCTTTCGTCTAACGAAAGCGCTTAAAGAATGTTAAGTTATCCATCTCCCCGAAATGATTTTTCCTAGTATAAACTTTACGTGGGAAACTAAACTCTACTATATCCAATGTGTCTAAATCATCTTCTATGAAAAATTCTTCAACAACATCCATATTTTATCAAAATTTATGACACCACAGAAAGAAAATCAAAATAAAGATACTGGTAGTATTTACTAAAACCTACAAATTATGACATACTCGTACTAATCAGACCTTTAAACGCCCAAAATTGGACGTTTAGATTTAACATAGGTTACACCTTTCTAAACGTGGATTAATGTACGGTGCAAACCCTGTCTATTGCTAAACAGTGTTTACGACTTTAAACGATGTTTAGTAAAACGGTGCAAACGGCCCATAAATTAATTGTCGACATAACACGACAATCTTGAAGAAATGTCTAAAATATCATGTTATCCATGTAACAGAGACTTCGCATTCATTCTGGCCAATGAAATTACTAGATTACTAACTTGTAAAATTTTTACAGGTCTGCTGTCAGTTTTACAAGTCAGTAGCGTTTAAACATGACGTTTACTCGTTTGCGTTTTGTCTTGTTAATCAACGTTTACAACTGAGTAACAAATAAAAACCTTAAAACAAGCGGCGGAGTACGGTCAACCTGGTCATGAACGGGTCAATCTTGCGAGACCCTTGTAGAGGCTAGAAATTCTTTGACCGGGAGCGCGAAAACAGGAAATTCTTGACCACGTTCAACGGTCATTTGAACTGGTCAACGCGAAAAAACGCCTATATTTTCTACTTCACGCTACGAGTCTGCACCGTTAAACGTTTATCCCAAATACACTGATATAGGTTAGGCGAAACATCTCCCTGTGTGCTGAATCTTGACTAACTTGAGGTAGGGAATCTTATGTTGTGGGAATATTTCATTTCAGATGCCACACAGGAAAATTATTTATAAATTTTGCCTCTTATATTTTGTCTATGTAGTTTCAGCTCGTGTTATCCCAATTTAAAATGTATGATTACGCTGCTATGCATTTATGATGTCTTGTGTATTTTGTTTTTATGAACTTGTTTAATTGCATTTGATTTGATTATCTGATTTTTATCATACAATTTGAGATGTTTTATTTATGTGTATTTTCTCTTGCATTTTATTGCTGTAGGTGATTTATTTCATGTATTTGTGTGGCCTATGCCAGGGTTTTAGTCCCATAGAAGGTTTCTCTGGCATGGTCTTGTTGTGTGCGTTAATATATTTATTTGTTCTTGTCATTTCTTACGCACAAAAGTTCTGTCTTTTATTTAATTCCCTTCCCGATTATCCCGATAGACCCCTAGGAACATTACAAACTGGTAAACTTTAACCAACAATGAATATTCAATGTTGTCATCAGTAAGACAATATCCTCCTCTGTAAAAACTAACTTTGCTATGCTAAACAGACGCTAGATGAGAGCCGTGAGCACTTGAAGGTATTGCCGTGTTATACTGGACTAGGAGTCTCTTCAAAGTTGGCTTGTCTTTGAAGTAGTCCACGGACTGCAATTTTATTTCGTTTTCGTTGAAGGCGTTATTTTGGCGAGTAATCTGTTTTGACCATCATTTTAAAAATTCACAGCAGCGATGTTTAACTTTCGGCGCTACAAACCAAAAAAAAATTGTAACATACCCTACTACAGCTAATTATTACTACTTTTTAGCGGTTTTCCAAGTTATTGCAGCCACTTTCTCTGTCCGTCGTCTGTCCGCAGGCCCTTAACTACTCCTACTGTTTTCAAATCGATAGGCGTATAGCTCTGGCACCTGAGCCAGGAAAAATCCTTGGCGAACTTAAACTGCACAATGTCAACTTTCTTATTCTCTCTCTCTCTTCTCTCTCTCTCTCTCTCTCCTCTCACTCTCTCTCTTACGATTTCCAAAAATTCCAAAGTGACCCGACAGTAACTCATATCTAATTTTGATGCATAGTACCTATCTATTAGCAAAATTGAGAGTTACTTCACTCTCACAGCTTTGAACTGTGTTGCGAGGGGAGACTTGAATTACCTACTGTGAGAATATAACTTTTTGGCACTTGGCAGTGTATACATTAGACGGGTACGTGACCGTGACGCTAATAAGCCCCCAGGTACGATCATGAAATTGATAGAAATGGATAGAGGACACCTTAATAACACGTTTTCAATTACCTAAAAATTTGCGGAAGAAGGAATTTATGAACAATTTGTAGGAGGTTACGTTAATTTCATCGTGTACTATATTTAAATATGCTGGGTTTTTTATGGTGTATATTAACAGTTAAAGTAACAAAAGTAGTAAAACAGGTATAATATACAATACGTGATTTTAGGTTTTGTTCGACGTATACACCTAAGCGACACTTCCATGTCACATGTGGATACACTTTAATAAACCACGTTTTGAAGTGTATACCTACCTACAGTCTAAACTTGAATGCATTATTGCATTAGGGAAGAAGAATGTCGTAGAGAAGCTTCATATGCTGCATTTGAAAGATCGATTTCTTTGCATCGATCACAGAGAGGGGAAACCTGGGCACTTCACTTCCTGCATGTTTCATATATCTACCAATTGGTTCGTATCGACTACTGATTAACTTGGAACGCCTTTTTCGTATGAATCGCCGCTTAATCCGTCGCCTTCTAGGCTAATACGGTCGAGAGAGGAAGGAATATCCTCGCATTTTCCATGGATCCCTCTGCGTTAGCGATCACCGATTAACTTGGAACGCCTCTTGCGCATGAGTCGCTGCTTAGTGCTTAGCAACCACCGCCTTATACCACAGCTTATTTACTTACTATCCAGCTGCACAACTCTCTTGGCGGGAGCGGTTTGCGCCGATCTACGCGCGCAGCGCTTATGCCCCGCCTCTTGGGGTAAAAGACTGCATTGCCTGTTTGGCGTGCAATCAAGCCCAGTGTTACCACGTTGGCCATTGTCCCGAATTCAATTCAATTAGGCAATAAAATGTATTAAACACCCAACCCTAGTTTCATTGCAATATTACGTAATATTGTACAGCAAATTCTAAACGTTCACATTACAATACAGCTCAAAAATCACCTACTACGGTACTGTGCAGCGACCGCGCGATGAAAATTCGTTTAATCCGGCCCTGACTTTTACCCCAAGCGCGAGAAAGAGGGCACCATTCCATCTCGCTTGGTTGTAGACCGCCAGATCAAAGGCGCCGCTCGAGAGTTGCGGAGCTGGATAGTAAGTAAGCTGTGCTTACTGCTTATACAGTCGAGACTCGAGAGAGCAAGGAATACCTCATGTAGAGAACTACTTATTATGGTATAATTAAAAACCCATGTATAATGGTTGTATATCATTGTTTAACGTTTATTAAATCGGGAAAAAATAACATACCCTCTTAAGAAATTAAAGTTGGCACTCAGGAATAATAAAAACACCAAAATTTGGAGTAATATAACCTCACTTTCGGCGAAATGAACTGAACTTTGAATGAAGATTGTGAAAAATTGAGGCCTTCTTCCGCAAATTTTTTAATTGAAAAACTGTTATTAAGGTGCCCTCTATTCAGTTCTATCAATTTCATGATCGTACCTGGGGGGCTTATTAGCGTCACGTAACCCATTAGACCTTTAAAGGATGTAAGACTGTCAAAAACTTTTTTTTAAATTAATTTTGGTTTGGTTTGAGCCATATATATGGTTTGAGCTATGAAGCTGTTCTGTCAAGACTTTAGGACCTGTTTTTTTCTGAGAGATTATACATCTACTTAAGTACTTTCTTTATAAAACTCTTGGCGGTATGAGGTAGCGTGGCCGAGCGGTCTAAGGCGCTGGTTTAAGGCACCAGTCTCCTCGGAGGCGTGGGTTCGAATCCCACCGCTGCCACAGTTTTTAAATAATATGTATTTTGTTGATCAACATTTCTTTATTCATTTAATAAACAATTGTCAAGCTGCATTTTTCAAATTAAAATAAAAATGCTACACCTGTTTCTAAGCGCAAAGAGGTCGAATTTATAAGGCGCAAGCACGATGGATGTACCTATGCAACATATGCGATGGTACAGGATTCTTGTAAGATAAGACACTTCTTCAAACTCCCTATACCAAATGAATGCGGACAATTTAAATTTCCTGCAAAACATTTTGCGATCAAAAAAAACTTTGGAATTTTTGTTCACATGAGAAACCATATTATTTAACTTGAACCAAAGAATATTATTCACTGAGGCGAACTTATTTAAAATGATCAGAATCCTAATAGTGGGGAAGTTGTGTTGCTAAATGAAGCAAGTATAAATTGTGCACAGATAAAGCGCATCACCAAATGGATATATTTCTTGCAGACGTCTCAATCACCCTTTGTGAGTACCGTCTTCCGACAATCGGTTCTTGAGGTATAACGGAATATACCCGATCACGATAAGAGGTCGAGGAGGAGGGCTATGGTTGGTAGAAATTAATTCCTTTCGTTGAAACCTTCCATTAGAGTACCACGAAGGATAAAACTATGTCGAGACCTTTAATTAGAATACAATTTTAAACTCCCCCCCCCCCCCCGGTGTATGCAAAATCTGAAACCAATTGGTTGTCGTATGTAAAAGTTATGCACGGTTTACTTTCAAAAGCAGCATCTCAGGAAATAATTCGTGGGGAGGGGGCCCTTTTAGACAGCGAAATTTGATGGCCTTCTGGCACACCTTCAAGATATAGGTTATCAACTGCAAAAAATTCCACTCCCCTGGAAGTAGTTCGAAACAGCAGCAGTGGGTCCGGACGGACAAAACGCTAACAATAGCACATTTTTTTTAATTCTTAAAAAATGCCTTAAAAATAGTATTTTTCCTTACCTTAACTAATGGCAAAGCTAATGGTACCTACCTTCCGCTTAATTTGTTGAAGTAATTCGGAAGAGTTAAAAAAAGTTATATAAAATTTTGAACACAAAAATTGTGGATGCTAATGAACCATCGGCTTTCTAGCACCATTATGTTTAAGCCGAAAGTACTATTTAAGTAATTAAGCTGGGTACCGTAAGAGTAGAGATCAAATATGAATAATTGTGTATTGACCTTAAAAAACACTACTCAGATTAACTTTTTCGATCGTGTCTCAGTGTCTGAGTATTTGAGGAGACCAGATACATGCAGCATATTCAAGCTTCAAGCAACTCTGCCACTAGACAGTGTGACACAATCCAAAATAATTTTCTCATCCTGTATCTGAAGTAATTGCTTGGAACTTTCTTGCCTGAGATGACAGAATTCTATCACGAACATTCAACATTCCTGATCAGTGATCACAACAAACTTTACCACATCAGCTTGTAAATTAGGTATAACTTTTATTTTCATTATTAAAAAATTATAAATATATTAATATACAAACACCTTAGATGCATAAACAAAAATAAACGAGTACTAAAATTCTAATAAATGCTTAGTACTACTACCACAACCTGTGCTTGGTGTCTTCTTATTTTGAGAATCATCAAAACCTAAAAAAATAGGAATATTAGTAAACTTATAAACAATATCAGATATTCATTTGTTTCGTGTTTCCCGACTTTTACTCGGCTGTGGTTCATAAAATATTCATCCGATTAAAAAAACTTTAGATAGGAAAGGTATAGCAAATTTTCTGATCTATAACTTTTGTACTAGCTACTTTTAACGTAGATGGCACTGGAACGGAGAAATTATCGCAAAACTGAATTTTCGTACCTTTATTCCAATATGGTGGCGCGAGCGGCGGTCGCTCAAGGTCGCAAACTCAGAGTATTATTCAGAACACCAAAATATAGCAATCTACCAAGTTTTAAAACTCCTTGACCTTTTGCAAGTTCAAATCCTATTTTGACTGGACTATTCACGCAACGAAAGCGCATGTACCAAGAGAGGGCGTCATTCTTTTAAAAAAGCACAGTATTTGCAAACTTCAAAATTATATCAGAAATTGCATCTGGGTTTAAAAATCTCGTAATCTAAGCTCTCGATGTTTTGAAATTTGGCCTAAAAATGTACAGAAGAGTCTTGTAACAAACGTCAGTTCTTACTCATCTGAGAAACAACGCCAATTTCTCGTCAGGGGGAATCGATTTCCGCATAACCGTATCTTTTTTTCTAAGAAAATTTCTACTCTGTATAGGGTGATCATATGTACTTTTTTTAGTAGGACAGTACTTTCTTTTCAAACGCAGTCCTATTGTTCTTTACGATTTATCAAGTACACCTAAATGTACTATTTTTCTTAATTACACAAAATTAAGTCAAACTTTTTGTCCAAACGAAATATAATTATGACTTCTTGTATGTCTTTGGTCATAAATGATTTGGCGTCTTGTTTATTTGGGTTTTGATCCATTGTGCAGCAACCGATCGATGAAATGTGTCAGTTCTTAAAGACTAAACCACAACTTCTGAAGGAAATTCATAGTTCCAAAAAGTACGACTGGTACCAAAATGATGATCAAAATGTTCAGGCAAGAACGTCGGAGGAAAATTAACTTTTAAAATTTATATATACATAGGTATACAGACAACCTGTTTGATTAAAGGTTCGTAAAATTGTGACCAGAAACATTTCCCTGTGTACTCCCTTAAAAATTACAAATGTACTTTATTTTTGTTGAAAAATTATGGTCACCCTAACTCTGTGGCACTTCAAAAACGCTCCGTGAGAAGGATTTCTTAAAATTAACAAATGAAATGAAATGCAATTTAAAGTGGTGATAGAACACTAATCAAAGCATGTGATGTGGTGCGTCTGGGTCAGCAAGTGACGTCACTCCACCCGGCGAAAAAATAAAACAACTTAAGATTTTCTGCAGAGGCACCTCTAAAAAGCATTATGCGGGCTACTCTGTAATGGGCAGGTTCGACATTTTTTTTATTGTAACTGAAATCGAGAGATTTTGTTAACGATCAGAAAAAAATTGGGTGCAAAATATTGACATTTACGTCCGCTGTAAGCACTTCAAAATGAAGGGTCGGCGCGAAGCAAGTAAACGTACCTGTGCGCGAGACTACCCCGCGTGACGTCAGTACCCAGAAACATTCCTATACCTACTTTGCCAGTACGGCGGCAAATATTTCCCAATGTTCCAAACTCAAGCAGTACTGGTTGATATGCTGTTTATTCTTAGAGACCGTTACCGGAATTGTTTGTTGGCGTCACAAAAATACGCTGGGAGATATCCTGGCAGAACTCATCCAGACCCACACGTTTTAAAAGGTGTTTAAAATTTACAACTACCGGGAGTAGGTACTAATTTCACGCACACTAATATGGCGATTATCAACGCAGCTGCCTGAGAACTTGCAATTCATTATCTTCCGCCAAAACCGACGTCCGTTTAACTCTCCTTGCTTGTTTTACACTCTCAGTAGCTGTAAATCTATCCAACACCTTTTGAAACACGCGTGGATCTGAATGTGTTCTGCCAGGATATCTCCCAGCGTACACTCGCGACGCCAGTAAACAATTCTGGTAACGGTCTCTAAGAATAAACACTGTATCAACCATTCCTGATTGAGTTTGGAACATTTTTGCCGAGTTGATTAAAAAACAATCATACACTGCCGACACTTTACTGTTAATTGTGAGAATTGAACATCTTTTGTTTCATCATGGCATACTTTGGGTTCGGAAAAGATCGTTTTTTTACAAATTGGATGACATTTGGCGAAACTCAATCAACAATTTTATTTTTTCGATAAAGTACCTAAAAAAAATTATGTGACTGTAGAAGAGGCCTTAATCTATGCCTCAGACTAAATCTTAGCCGCCTACGCGATTTAGTTTCTCTCAAAAAATTTTTCGAAAAACTATCAAATTTTGACGAAAAAGGTTATAACAGTGAAATCGTTAAAGTTAGGGGTATAACATGTTACATAAAAAATAAGTATTTTAAATCAAGTACAGGGTGGGGCAGAGGAACTTGCTGATTTGTATTCGGCGCCCTTAGGCGACGGTTGCTCAGACGAAAGTGGTAATAGGTATATTTGAGAGAAGGGCATATAAAGTTTTTCTGCCGAGTGGTGTAGTCATCATCATGGGGTAGACTTTAATATCGCGCCACGTGGACGTGTTTCTGGCCGGCAATCGATTGTTTCATGGGTAAACAATTTTAGGGAAACTGGTGATGTGAAGAAAAAAAAAATGAGTACGGAATGCACGTTGCGTGGCTGTGACTGAGCGACCGTTAGAAAAGTATGCCTCGACGGCGAACGCGCGTTCCGCCTTCGTCCACTCCATGATGATGACTACACCACGCGGCGGAAAAACTTTATATGCCCTTCTCTCAAATATACCTATTACCACTTTCGTCGCAGCAACCGTCGCCTAAGGGCGCCGAATACAAATCAGCAAATTCCTCTGCCCCACCCTGTATTTCAAGTACATTAAATTACCAAAAAAATACAATTATCAATAATTACTAAAGTATTTAAAAATTATGAAAAAGTAGGTATTTATGTAATTTTCATATTACACAAATTATTTTTGTACTTGAAAGTAAGTGTACAAATTTTTCGAGGTGTCGCACCCCTCGGTTACAATTATTGTGCCATGATGGTTTCCATGGTAAATTCTATGGTGCTCTTATATGTTATGCAGGGGTGTCATGGAGCGTGAACGCACTGGAATGGCACTGGTTTACAGAAAAAAATACAAATACAGGTTCCTTTTTTTGCACCAACAAAACAAACAACATTTTTCTCCTGCCGCACTTGTCATTCTCTGATCACAACTAATTTAAGAAGAGACATGTCTTAAGCCTTAAATGTGTTCAATAGACCAAACATAAAGGAGTAGAATTTGGAGCACTATGTGCATACTTGGTTAAGGAGTCACTACACTGCAGACGACACAAGAACACAAAGGGCAAAATAAGTTTTTGTGCAATGCAAAACCAATGAACAGTAGACTAGGCTAGTTTCTCATAGCCAAATTTGTTTGAACAAGAATTTTCAATTTTATAGTTTAGATTTTGATTAAACCTATAGACACAAAGGTTGTTTTTTTAAAGATAGGCCATAGGTCAATGTAAAGGCGTCGAGTTATTTAAAATGGGCCAATTGTTCGCAAATCTGTTGCCTGTGATTAGTTATTTCACTGACAGTTCTCGATCTCAATCCCGCAAACTGGATCAAGGAAGCAGTGGACGACCTGTTCCCAGTAAAAGCACAACAATTCTACGAATCATAGCGACATTCATGAATTTCGGCTGTTTAAAAACAATTTTTACAATACTGTGGCAGATGATTCGCGAGGAAGTCATGACTTGAATCAATTGATGTGATGCATTGTAAATTTCCCTATGGCCCATCTTTAAAAAAACACCATGTATAATATCCCTTTGTACAAGTAGCAAACATACCTTGTAGCTTCGCTTGTAACAAAAGCAAAGCCAACATTTTATTATTATAAAAAAAGTGCGTTCCGCTACTGTCAAATTTGCGCAAATCAAACACGACACCACTGATGATGAACAAAGCATGTTCATACAACTTTGCGTACCTGGTGGTAAATGAAGCTTCTCTATAGAGAATTTCTTTCTTCTTAATTTATAAACATATTCGACACTTCCTGGATGTTTAGATGCGAAGGAATTAATGGCAGCCAATTTAGTTAATTGAAAGTAGCCATGGTAGTCTGCAAGAACAGAGTTATTCTCAAGTTCTGTTCCTGCAAATGATTGCAGCTTAATTGCGATATCGCTGGAATAAATGCATCGATCTATAATATGCTAAAAGAACAAAATATAAAAACTTCAAATGCTCCACAACTAACAAAACCTTTGATATTAAATGAGAAGGAACTGTAACAATCGCTATGGCAAAAGCTGATCTCATAAGAGCTCTTAAACAGAACATAAACATATTCAAATCTCTGTGTTGATTAATTGTCAGTCCCGTAAAAGAACGATCGAACCACATTGGAGATCCTAATGCATGTAATCCAACTCGTAGAATTGATCGCTGTTGTACCTTATCAGTTACATTAAAATGTCCTGATTGTATTTTGTTTTTTATATCTTCAAGTAAGTAATGATAATCAGGATTTGAAAATGTGTTGGGAACTAAAACCTAAGATTAAAAGATCACATAGCTCATACACCTTTACCGTTTGTGCTACTTTGTTTCGACCAGTTTGTAATATCAGAGCGTTCAATTGTACTCCGGGGCATAACTCTTGTTAGGTCATAAAAATGACCAATGTCTAATTCTTTGGGCTTATCCGATGTAGGAAGTTTCTGATACCTAAATGCTATTTTCATTTCCATGTCATTCGAACTCTTGTTCAAATCAGGTTCGGGATCAAATGATAGCACATCAGGTAATTCTTGCATCTGTTATCATAACTGATAAATTAAACCAAATAATGCTAACTTACTATACTATTTGTCGACATATCTTGACTAGCGATAAAGGTAGAATGACCACACACCACACCTTCTGCTATGAAGTACTTCAAAAGTATTTTCGCATATGTGCACTGTTTATCTTCCTCTAGAAATAATAATAATAATCTTTATTCTTCTCCTATAAACGTAATGACATGGAAAAAACAAATTCGAAAACAAAAAAGACAATCAACAATGGCAATAAAAAATACGTGGTGTTTTTACACCCAACAATCGGTTGCCAATGAATACATGCTGAATTTATATACTAAAGCAAGATAATTCAGTGCATGATCTCATATTATTCTGGGGACCACAATTTCACAATTATGTGTTGTGTGTACCTTAGACCATACAGTACATGAACTGATAATTGTAACTCATATATGGTCAAGAATATCACCTGGGTATGTGAGTTTCGGGGTAAAATGAGTCGATGAAATGATGTTCGAAATTGTTCGATGAGACACGATTTGAGACTTTCAACCTCGCTTTCAACTTTTAAATTAACAAGCGTCAATTCATTAATCGCCTAGATACCTATGGCAAAAAGGCAAACCTATTTTTATCTGTGGACGTGTAAACGATAATGAAGAGTATTTAATGCTTCACGTACTACGCAGTTGTCATAGAAGCTGCTCGTTACACCATCAGTGGTGTTCATACTTTAGTTTACCCTGAGATTGACATACCCACGACTAGAGAGCCCCCTATCCATGACTACCCATTTTGTGTGGAAAGCATAAGGCTAATAGCAGTCCATGTACCTACTGTATAAATAAATAGTCCTCCTGTGTGTGTACACTTTCACAAAAATTTTCTAACCTCAACAGAATGAAATCCCAATATAAGACATGTACTGAATTTTCTAGCAGATTTTCCAACATATTTTCTTTGTAACAGTGAGTATTGTCTACAGATTTAAGAGTTTGAAATATAATTAAATTGTCAACGACTGTTATGAAACAAATCTTGTAAATGGTACCGGAAAAGTATCCACAGGGTATTACTTCACCAGCAACTTATATGCTTATAACGGACGATCAAAAATGAGTTGCTGTCGAGTCGCCTTTGGAAGTTCAAGTGAAATACGATTTTCCATGTAAACAAAAATTTCAAATGCAACTCGACAGCAACTCATTTTTGATCGCATAGTACCTTATATAATAATTTACCAATGAATACAACGCTTCCTACAGGAAACCCACCACCTAAAACAAAAATATTTTTAAAAGTTGTTGACACTAGAACAAAATTCACCTGTGAGTTCATCTAAAGAAGGGATTCCAGAGGACAACAGAAGCTGTCCGTTTTGAACATTTGGTTTAGTGCCCGGAATGTTTAAAACGCTTTTCGGTAATTTTGAGTTCTCCTCCATACTTGACAAAACTGTTTTTAATTTTCAATAGACGTTTTTTGACATTAACCAGAGCACGTGATTGACGGGTTGTCATCAGCCAGTGTTGCCAGATGTTTTTTTAGTCGAAAATTTCGCTGCCTAGGGACGGCAAATACAAGTGGCACCAGAACTTTGCTATAACTAGGACTGCGCTTAACCATGAATTTATAACTATCAGAAGCGCGGATCCCATATAACATTTTGTGACCATGTGCCAACTGGCCGCCGCTAGGAGCAGTTCGATCGTTTGAAAGTCCGTGGGCGATCGAAAGTGGAGCGTTACATTGACATTAGATGGCAGCATTACAAACCATTTATTTGACCATTCGAATATTTCCCTTTTTAATCGTTAGATGTCAGGAACTCGGGATGTTTTTTTTGTGTTATCATTGGAATGGTTTTATAAATGGATTGGAATGTTCTAAAAATAGATCCCTTAAGAAGCATTGCGTAAATTTGTAATGTAAATAATAATACATTTAGACGAACGAAGCTTGCAGTCCTTGTCCTTGAAGGAATGCAATTTCATACATTCTATTCACAGGCAGTAAAATAGGCAGGTTCCACATTTTTACTGAAAGCGGGAGATTTTGTTATTAAAAAACGATCAAAAAAAATTTTAAGGCAAAATATTGTCCGTTGCAAGCAGGCAGCTACATCATTTCCACATTCACATTTGATAACTAAATTTCGCGAATCAGCTTTTTTTATAACCATGCAGCATTGTGCACAAATAAATCGGTCCCAGTTTACGTGAATTCGTATACCTACTAGAGCTGAGCGATAAATGAAATTGTTATCGATTTATCGATAAGTCTGTTCAGTCTGATAATTATCGATTAATCATTAATTGATAACTATCGATAATTATCGATAACTTTAATCACTTATCGTTAACTTTCGATAATAATCGACAATTATCGATAAATCGTAAGGCTAATTTTCGATAATGATCGATAACGTTTGATAATTATCGATAACTTTTTATAATTATCGATAACTTTTGAAAATAATTAATAATGATTGTTAGCTGCTGATAATAATCGATTATTATTGCCACGAAAATTGTCTATCTCTGATATTTATCGATTAATAAATAAGTAGCGGAAATTATCAAGAGAAAACTATCGATACTTTTTCATAAATCTCATCGATATATATTCTCAATCGATATATTACATCATCCATGCGTACACTCGCTAACATTTTTGTTTTTTTGGTATTGATATTGCGAGAGATAATTTAAATAAAACAGGATCTTTTGATGCTCAAGTTGTCTGAAATCAAAGGTGATCAAGTGGACGATAATCCTCAAAAATGAGTACAGCAGTAGGTTGTGAATTGTGATCATATGGCAACTCAACAATGCTCTTACATCGCTTTTGTTGGAAGTAAACTGGTATACCTAAACATTGAAAAGTTTATGTCGTTAAAAATTCTCTCGATAATTATCTATCTTAATAGTTTAGTTGTGAGATTAATCGATAGATTATCGGTAATTATAGGTTTATCGACCAATCCTTTAACATTTTCGATAAATTACACCGGTCTACAGCATTTTTGCGCATGGGACATATATACCTTATTTTTATTGCTTCTATAGCCACAAATAAGAATTAGAACAAAAAATGGTTATGTATTTGTTTTTGTGTGAAAAAAATGCAAAAAACCAAAAAATAAAAATACCTATAGAATCCTACTTACATAGGCATGATTTATTAAATGGTAACGTTTCTACATTTATAATTTGTTTATCTTAGAGTCTAAATGTTTAAAAATGGAACAGTTTTGCTGTTTTTGTCATGTTCAACTGAATCTGATCTTCCATCATGCTTCCAACTTCCTGGCCTTGGGAAGGTGCCTAAGTTCCATTGTCTCGAGAAAGTGTTGTCCTTATTCCGAATAAGCTCCCATATTATCCTTAAATTGATCTAAATGAGAATGTAACCTGTGCATCTTTATTCTTTAGAGACATTCTATACCCCATGATACAAAACCAAATCCTGTCAGCTCGTCATAATTTTCAGCTCTATGGTTTCCCAGGAAACACTGAACGGGAAACCATGGACTATTGCCTTAAAACTGTTCCAGGATTTTTTTTCCTCTTTGCTAAGTAACCGCGGAAAAATATCACCCTCCATTTTTCTTTTTTTTTTAGGGAAAACAAAGATTCCAGCTTTAATTTTCGCCCCTGAAAGCTTTCAATCAAATCGCTGTAACTTTTGTAAAAGCAAATATTTTCGATGTCTTAATCGCACTTTTTATTTATTTTTGCTTATTATAGTCAGAATATATATTGTGTAAATCCCATGCGCAAAAAATTCTTTTTTTGTTGACCGGTCGACCATTTTTTTTAAATTTATCGATTGACTATCTATTAATCGATAATTATCGATAAGTTATCGATTAACCATTGAGAACAAATTTCAAACGTCAGAATTTAAAAGAAAAGAGGTTAACGACCTTTTTATTTTGTATCAAAATTGCCAGGTGTGACGTGTGATCCTAGATCAGGGGTCGGNGGTACCGTCAAAGGGAATGTGGTAGCCCCCGACACGATCTTCCTGATGGTTGAGTCAAATCTTCAAACGCGAATTGCGGGTGAACGGGACGTCGGAAGTGGGTACCGTAAAAGGGAATGTGGTAGCCCCCGACACGATCTTCCTGATGGTGGATCAAATCTTCAAACGCGAATTGCGGATGAACGGAACGTCGGAAGTGGGTACCGTCAAAGGGAATGTGGTAGCTCCCGACACGATCCTACTGATGGTGGAGTCAAATCTTTAAAAGCGAATTGCGGGTGCACGCGGAGTGGGAAGCGGTTAGTGAATGTAGTAGCCTTCGACAAGATCTGTTATTGATGGTTGAGTCGAAAGTGGCTAATAGAATACTGATCTGCCACACAAAAATGCGCTGAAGTCCCTTCGATCTCAAACGAGGACTTTGATAATTTTTAATGAATGATCATTGTTTGAGTTGATGTGACTTTTGTTATTTAACAAGTTTAACAATTTTTAGTACATCCATTCTGAAAATTGGATGTAAAATAGACGAAGCAAATTTGTTTTAAATTTGTCGAACTGTAATTAAGTAGGTACATAATGAGATTTGCATTTCAATCCAAATATTGTAAGTACCTAATATTACTTATTTGTCATATGTGTTTAATTAATGTAGGTATTTGTTGCCAATATTGAATATCTTGACCAATGTTTAGACCGCATCTATTTGTTCAATATATTTGCAAACTGCTGCATTGCTGATTAACCAGATATATAAATCGAAAATGTCTCTACCAGCTATAGAGTTTGTGTCTTCCAGAAAAGGTAAGAGCATTCGTTACCCATATCCACACTTTGTATAGTAGGTATATTTTATAGATGATTTTCATCTTCGTTGTTATTGCGTCTTTCACACTTCTCTTGTATCTTCATGTTACAAGGAATTTCCATTACTGGAAGAAAAGAAACGTTCCGTACCTGGAACCGACGGCGTTTTTCGGAAATTTCTTTCCCGTTTGTTCACGAAAACAAATGATTGGAGACTTTTACAAAACAATTTATAACTCAAAACGAACAGAATACGTGGGATTTTATACATTTGACCAGCCGTGTATTTTAATTCGCGATCCTGAAATTATAAAAAATGTGATGATTAAGGACTTTCATAATTTTACCAACCATGCTGTAACTTATAGTAAAGATGACAAATTGAGTGCCAACATGCTGTTCTTCACAGCAAACTCAAAATGGAAAACGTTACGAAGGTACTTTAGTACTACTTATTCCTCGGCCAAACTAAAAAACATGTTTGGGACCATTGCCGAAAGGTGCGATGGTGTGATCCGGCACGTGGATGAAGTTAGTAAAAATGAAATTGACTGCCGTGACTTTGCAATGAGATATGGGGTAGATGCGATATCGGCGTGTGGGTTTGGTATAAAGGCCGACGCCCTTCAGAAAGAATCAGCATTCTTTAAAATGACCAAACAACTCTCAGAAATGGCTACAAGCATGGCTGCATTTTTCGTTGCTCCAATACTGGTGGAGGTCTTCAAGCTGAAGTTTTTTGAGTCTCAAGCGGCGCATTACCTCAAAGATATTTTCGTCAGTATTACAGAGAAACGAAAAAAATGCGAATACGTCCAAAGGGGCGATCTGATTGACGTTTTGCTCCAGTTAGAACAAGATGGCCATAGTGTTGGTAAGTAAGCCCCAATAAACGAGTAAATCAAGTTTTCTAATTTTCGCATTTCAGATGAAAATTTAATTGGAGGCGCGGCAATGCAGTTCCTTTTCGCTGGGTTTGAAACGACAGGGACGACAATTAGTTTTGCTCTCTATGAGCTAGCCATGAATCGCTCCGTTCAAGAACGCTTAAGGGAGGAAATACGGTCACTATGCGGTGGCAAAAATAAGATTTCTTACGAAATGATAAGTCAAATGGGGTACTTAGATATGGTATTAAAAGGTAAAGGGAATATTATTTAAAAAATACCCATTACTGAACTTTCAGAAACTCTCCGAAAATATCCGGCATTGCCGTTCCTGGACCGTCGCAGTAAAGCATCCTATAAAGTGCCTGGAAGTGATTTAGTCATCGACAAAGGTGTAAACGTTTATATCTCTTCAATCGGGTTGCATTATGATGAAAACTATTTTCCAAACCCGTATAAATTCGACCCAGAACGTTTCGCTAGCAAACAAAATCCTTGGGTTTATATGCCCTTCGGGAATGGACCCCGAAAGTGCATAGGTACGGATATCGTACTTATATTACGATTAGCGTCAACCGAAAATGTTTTAGGAAGCAGATTTGCGGAATTGACTGTGAAAACGATTTTAGTTAAATTGTTGCTGAACTTCAGAGTTAAGCCAAGCCCAGAAACTCCTTACCGCATAACATTCGAAAAGAATGGCGTCCTACTGGCACCAGAAGGGCGTAAATTATATTTGAATTTTGAACGCATACATCCAAAATGCACTTGAATTATTTATTAAAATAAAATTTTAATTCATACTAGTTTAGTACCTTGCTTGCAATCTATTTAAGTGTTCTAAACGCTCTGTCAAGATTATAGTAGACAAAGATTACTTGGCGGTTCCTCGAAACCCAAATAAGGGTTTATATAGGATTGTCAGTACCTATATAGTCAGAGATAGGAACGATGCCCACTAGTTCTAGTTATATTGACAGAATAGCAATTCGGTCCTTAAAAAACTGAACGGACGAATCCTATGTGGTTGAGGCGCTTTTTTTCATTCAAAAAGTGTATTACACGGACCTGCATAACTTACTAAAATTAAAAATAAATTTGATTCCTATCTGCGCCAAATTATACGTTCCCTCTGTAGGCTTGAAAAAATGAGTAAACCCCAAAATCACCTATTGGGCTCTCCTACTAAAATAAAAAAATTAGTATGGGGAAGCCCAATAGGGGATTTTGGAGTTTACTCAAGCGCATAATGCGTGTGGCTCTGTAATTGGGCACAAGCCTGTTAAGGCCCCGGAACAAGAGAGGCACAACAAATAAATAAATCAGAATAAATCAAAGTGGGTTGACTGCGTGTTGAAAAGTGTGCATTTCAATTTTCAATAATTTTAGCGTGACGTGATTCAAAGGAAATTATTTAAGAATAGCAGAAATAATACAATCTGCCGATTTCCACACGCCAGCAGTTGAATCATGTCAGTTGAATGAGATCATAAGCAGTCGTGTCATAAATTATAGGTTTCTACTCTTCCGTACAGCCTCTCCCACCATACAACCCGGCAGATTAACATACCTCCAATATCAAAGACACGATGGGCATATACACTATCAATGTCTGACGCGCTCGAGTATTTTCCTGTGGCTACGTTTTTTGTACATTATTAAAAACTTTTTTTCTTTCTACCATCTAATCTACAAAATTCAGTATGTCCCTACAACGCTCGAGTTAATCCCCATTTAGCATGTGTACTGTTTGGAACGGTTTGCACTTTCTCTTCAGTTAAATACATGATAAGCAAAACTAATTTATAAACAAGTAGAAATTTAATAACGGTCAAAGGCAAATAATGAAACGTGATTGCTGTTTTTTTAGGACCTTATTCCACAGCATACCGTCCTGATTTATTGTAAAATGGACCCTTAATGAACCTTTTTATTTTGTTGATTTCTACGGCTTTGAAAAACAAAAAATTATAAATAATAGTAATATGAACAGAGGCAGTATTTTTTTCTCTAAAAAACGTGTTTAAACTTTTGCTGTAAAATAATTAGGGGAGCTAGTAATTGACTATAAAGAAATTACCATTGAAATCCCTTGCGTCGCCCTAGGCGCCACCCTGTATAAGAATCATATTGTGCCATACATGATTGATGTATTCGTAATAAAAAATGCTACCATTGAATAATTTCAGATTTATTATTCAATGATGCTACTCAATTCAGTATGTACTGTTTCCGGTCCATATAAAAATATGAAGTTGATGATGGTTTCTCAAAGACGAAACAACCCAATGAAATTCTGTGGGAATCATCTTGTAAAGCTTAGGTACAACGAGAAAGTGTAATTTGTTTTTTGATATCTTTTCAAACAGAGCCAGACAAAAATAAAAACAAATACGGTTAATTTCGTTTTTTTTCGAACATCTTTGGAACTGAGCGGAATTTCCGAATTTTTAAAATACAATTTTACTAAGCCCTAAAATACGTTCCGATTTCCCCATGCTGTTCATTCTTTTCTTTTCGTATAAAGATTATACAAGTAGATATACACCATGACATACAAAAAGTGTACAGTCATCTATTGTAATTTCACAAACTGTCTTGATATGTTTATCTCCCGCAAACATCAGTATAGGTATCGTTAGACTGCAGTTTGAAACGTTAACACCTTAACATAATGAAAATTCTTATAATTTTGTATCGGTTATTCGGCATTTACTTTCTCAAGTCTTCATCTGGGAACCAATTGCGACTGTTAAAATTGTATTCCTATGTTTTAAATTTAATTTACCTAATATTTCTCGCATCTAGTGTCTACATTATTATCGATTATGAAATTCTAAACCGTAAAACCTCGTATTGCTTAAAAACGTTAACTTGGCACATCGAACGTTTTTCGACTTTTGCCCAGTTTCTAATCGCGAGAGTTATCATATTAAGAAATAATCGTATTGTGCATCTGACTTTCCAAAATTTAAAATGGGAGAAACTTTCCAAAGGCTTTAAATTCTATTTAATTGCGTGTATCGTCTTGACAATTGCGACGGTATTTTCGTTTGAAATCGGTAACGAATTTGAACACCTTAAAAGTAAGATATTCTTTGTTTGTCGGATGGTACTCCGTGTCATATTAAACCTCGATTATATTTTTGTTTTGCTGTACATGAAACGTACAACACAATATTTGGCGCAGATTGAGTATGGCGTTACTACGGATGTTGCATCTGCGATATGGAAATATAACAATTTGCACATGACATTAATGGAAGACGTCGAGTGCTTTAGGAAAATAATCACTTTTATGATCTATGTGGTTTTAGTGAGGATATGGTCCTCTGTATATAGTGTGATTTATTATTGGATGACGAACGAGGACACAACCATAATTTCTGTATTCCTAGCGACTGTTGTATGGCATGATATCTTCAAATTTGTTGTAGGTTTAAACTGCTGCGAAGAGGCCTTTGAACAGGTATATTTGGAGAGTATTTTAGGCTAACTAAATGCTAATCGTGTAGGAAAATCGCATCAAGATTAAAATCTACGAAATACTTCACACAGAGTGCAGTCAAGAAGTGCGAGAACAGGTACTATCATATACAGTGATATTTATTAAGAGGTAGACATATATAGGGATTTACGTGTATTGTTTTTCTCAATGTCTACTTTTAAATCCTAAAATCTCTTCTGCGGGGCGCCTAATTTTATGCAACCAAAATAACTTCTAAAAACAAATAAAGATCTGGGTGCCATATTAATTAATTTGAATATTGTTGCTTTGGCACCACAGAAAATAAATCCCTTACGCTCCCCGGTACTATACCAATTGACTTTTTCTTCAGTTGAATACAACGCACACGAAGGAAAATAAAAATACGGAAGCCAAAGCAACAATATTCAAATTAATTAATATGGCCGCCAGATATTTATTTGTTTTAAGAAGTTATTTTTGTTGCCTAAAATTGTTAGGCCCCCTGCAGAAGATATTTTATCTTTTAAAAGTAGAAATAGAGAAAAACAATACATAAATCCCTATATCTACTTCTTAATAAATATCACTGTACTTACGTACTTACTTTAATTCAAACTAACTTGTGTATGACTCATCTCAAAAAAACTTAGGTATGTGATATTAGTTAATTCGGACACATACACAATATACTTTGAATTGAACCATATATATAGTACTTACGACATAGCTTTATGGATAAGTGATCGACCCATTCCATTGGACATGTCCATGATTGTCTGGAATAATAACATCATTAATAATAATAGATCTGGGTTTCAAGTAAAAAAATTATTTGGAGAACTGTTGACATTTAGCCTCGGCCTCGGCACATTATTGGCAAACTTGTTACCCACAAAGCTATGCTGAATATAATACAATTATACACATCGTACAAAATTATTATGAAATATATTCCGTTAAAGCTTAAAATGTTATCCGTTCACATACTACTAACGAATATACAATTTCCGGGACATGGATTCAAACTCACGATGGCTTTACTGTACAAGGTACCATATGATCCGCGTGTCGAAAATAATTTTCGTAATTCTATTTTTTTAGGGCCTAGGTATCATAATGATATATTTAATTATCTTAATGCAGTTTAAATCCTAATCTAACTAAGTAGTTTTTCTATGTATATAATGTATATAAATATATATCTGTAACTATATACTTATCTAATTGTATGTATTTTTTTCTATTTTTATTTATTATAAATAAGTGTAAAAGTGTTGGCCTCTGGGGATGATATATGCGATAGTTCGGACATGTTTAATTCCGAGTATTATGTTCTTTTCGTTAGAAAAAAAATTTACTTAAAGGTAAAGAGCATTCTGATTTTTCACCAGAGGCGATAACATTGAAATAAAGATATTACACCGAGGATCTGGTTGATTTCAGCGAAGAGAACAGTCGGTGTAATCTGTTCCGGAATTCCGAATCATGCAATCCAACCCTTGGTACGGACTCGGTGGAAATGTCATTTATGGGAATAGCTTCTGGGCAATCCGTGAAGCGGTCGATGCGTGTAAGTGCGTACCTACGTGTATCCTAGAGGAAGGGGACAGATAAATTCATGCTTGTACGTGATTGGAACGTAAAGATTCCAACTGGAATTGACCTGGAGGTGATACGGTGTGGCGATGAATCTTGGAGCTTTGACAATCGAGACACTGTGCGCCACCAAAGCTTGATGTGGGATTTCATTTTGGACCATACAAATCGTTGACAGATTAAACTTGTTTTTCTAGCAATGGGGTGTGACATCTTAATGAATCTTGTTGAAAATCAACGTTCGGAATTGGGCTAGAACCTCTTTGGTGGCACAGAGAAGTGATGGTTAACCGAGAAAAAGTAGCCCACTAATAATTAATATAGAGGATGATTCAAATGAAGATGATATTTTTGTAATTGATGATTCAGGTTAAGTTTTTCGGTTTATTCAGATATCAACCCCAAGATTTGAAGTCAACAAAATGGCTGATGAACGGCGCCTGCGGTGTTTCAAAATTCATGGAGAGGTCCGAAAGGAACTCGTCTCCGGTAAAAAGGCTAGGAGGTTCGATTTTTACTAAGGTTTTTGTCCCGAAGAAGGTTTTCCTGCCATCGCCTGGTTGTGTGTGTAATAATTTTATATGTTCTCGTTTTTTATTACGC
Source organism: Photinus pyralis (assembly GCF_008802855.1). Lineage (NCBI taxonomy): Eukaryota > Metazoa > Arthropoda > Insecta > Coleoptera > Lampyridae > Photinus > Photinus pyralis. Next base: position 18,719 of record NW_022171360.1, on the reverse strand, counting down.
ACAAAATGTTGAGTTTTTATTCAATTTCCTTTCCCCTTTGTGTATAAAAAGAACCGTCAGATTTAATACCCACTGATTCGAAAGTGCCGCGATTCGCAAAACCGTATACTATGCGATCAAAAATGAGTGTTGTCCAGTCACCTTTGGAATTTTTGTTTACATGGGAATCGTACTTAGACCATATAGTACATGAGCTGCTATTAGCCCTATGCTTTCAATACAAAATGGATGGTCACGGATAGAGGGCACTGTAGTCGTGGGTATGTGAATCTCAGGGTAAACTAAAGTCGTATGAACACCACTCGGATTGCGTAAAGAGTAGCTTTTATAGTAACCGCGTAGTACGGGAAGCTTTAAATACTCTTCATTATTTCTATACGTCCACAATTCACAAATAAGAATAGGTTTGCTTTTTTTTGCCATATCTGGGCAATTAATTAATTGACGTTTGTTAATTTATAGGTTGACAGTCTCACATCGTGTCTCATCGGACAATTTCGGACAGACTCGTTTACCCTGAAACGCACATACCCAATCGATGTCCTTGACTGTATTTTAGTTACAATTAGCAGTCCATGTACTATATGGTCTAAGGAATCGTACCTTTACTTGAACTTCCAAAGGCGGCACGACAGCAACTCATTTTTGATCGCCCGTTATAAGGTGTGTATACAATGATGAAAGTAACGGGTGGCCCTGGGCATCGATTCCCGAAGTTAGTCGATATGCTCCGTGATGTGCATGTGATGTGACCGGCTGCCATGACGTCATGATCGTATACGATAGGGATAAGTTCAAGTCTAGCTGCATTCCCGAATCGTGGACAAACTTTATGCGCTAACCAATCACAGACAAGAATTGAACTGTCATTTGTCAGTTTTGTATTTTGTTTTGTTTTTGCATTATGGATACTGCTATTAATAACCAGAAAATCCTCGAACAATTCTATGTTTTATTTCACAGAAAATATGTGAATTTATAGGTTAGGGCACTGAATAACCTCTATAGCAAAACAGCTGCAAGATCCGTCCTGTAGCTGCAACTGCGCATGACTTTCACGCAACGAGTGGTCTAAACCAGTCGTTGCGTTCGATCAACTTTTCGCTCGATGTGGTAGGTTCGAGAATGCAGTGACATTCACGTTCACATCAAGGTCAGTCGATGTGAACAAAGCACATCTTCGGGAATCGACGCCCTGCTCGTGAGTATGTATAGGGTTTTCGCTATAAAAAGCTTTGCACGTCATAAACAGAAGAAAATGGCATGCCAATTGAAATCAAGATTTGGCGGATTTATATTCATTATTATTTAGTTACTTTTTGGGAGAATAAGTTGGCAGATTCGGAATTTTTTTTACAATGTTGTCAAACGTTATTTGTTGACATTTGACACTTTGGTTCGGTTTTTGCCTGTGAAAGTTTTCGGTTATTCTTGTGGTTGTTGTTATTATTCATCTTCGCTCTTAGTGCAAAAAAATGTGTTCTTTTCAGAACAAAATTGCTGTTTGTTTGTGTACATTCTACCGTTATTTACATTTGTACTCGCCACAATGCCGAAATATTTGAACAGTAAAGCGAAGGAACTCCTTGCGTCTTTAATTCAATATTTTGAACAGGAACGAGATAATGGGGGTTTCTTATTACCATTAGGTTCAGTTCGAGAGGTAAGAATGGTTTCAATTACTTCTGACTACTTCTACTAATTGTGATTACCTTCAGCGCATTGTGGCAGCATTACATTTAAACATTTCTACGGTCAGCAGAATATCCCAAGCTTTTAAACAAAACGAAGCTTTGATATCGCAGATCTTGGTATTTGCATCTAAAAGTACTGGCGATTACCACGGAGAAATGAATCGTGAAAACTTTTTACATTGGTTTGAAAAACAATTATTAGTAAATTTAGAAGAACCAAGTGTTATCGTATTGGACAATGCTTCTTACCACAACACCTTATTGACACAAAATCCGAACAACTCGTGGAGAAAAGCAGATTTTCAAGATTGTTTACACAATAAACTTGCACTTGCGATTGTAACCTCAGAAATGTGGAAAAATTCAATTAATCACACCGAAATAGTACATTGAAATACAAGTGCAGAAACGGTATTATTGAAAAACGAGTATAAATGTAGGAACACGAGCGCCAGCGAGTGTTCCTATTATACGAGTTTTTCAATGACCGTTTCGGCATGCGTGTTTCATACTATTTTTTCTACGAAAGTGAAAAATTCTTCTCTAGAAATTAGAAATTTCAACTAGCCAAATAACGACAAAAAATCGTATAGTCTGATCGTAGTTGGATGTTTCAATTGTAAATGATCCAGTAAGCCGGTTGCCATGACAAAACATAATTGTTTGAAAAATCGTAAATTTAAGTCAAACAATTTGTGGCGTAGTGAAGAAGTGTTAAGATAGATTTTGACGAAACTGAAGATGAAGAAGGTATGTGCACCCCGCCGGACGTTGCGGAAATGGCTAATGCGGTTTCGCATGAATTGCTACCCCAAAAGTGTAAGCAGCGTTTCGGAAAGGAGCGTTTTCATAAGAGAATAAATCGCTAAGTTTTTGAGAGAAGCGCCTAATGAAACATTTGTAATGATGAAGGTTTGTCAATTTCTTATTGTATTTTTAAATCATAAATAAGCATAATTTATAATTACAGGTTGCTCTCGTCCTTGGAGTGGCTGGAACTTGCCGTTGGAGCGAACGTTGTAAAATGACTGTAACGAATTTCACAGAACAAGATACAATTTTATTGATACTTAACGATTCCTGACTCCAAGAATCATGTCCCAAGAACGTTTTCTGTAGCAGAAGGCAAAGGAAATTCTACCATTGTCTGTCTTATATAACGAAACTGTGAATAAAGCAATACAATTATAAAGAGTTACTTCGCATATGTTTATTAGCGTGTAGAAAATGCGTGCAGAAAATATTTTTGCCGCACTAGTGTTTCAAAGACCTGTTTTCACAATCAATTTACCTACAAAAACAATCGTGTTTCTACACTTTCGTAGAAAAAGTTTATAAAGGAATAGTATGAACGCGAAAAACAATTGGATATTGCAGAAATGGTCCCAATTATTATAAACTGGGTGAAAATGATAGTTGAGTGATGACAATTAACTGGACAATAAATAAAACTGCAATTACCTAAGTCACGAGAACTGAAACTTGAAACTTTGACATATGCCTGGCGTCGCCGCCTCTCCCAGGATTTAGTCAACTGTCGTGAGGATGCGTCCCTGGTAGACACCAGCAGGGACGTTTCTCCACTACTTTGTTGCCATCGCGCTGGGCCGCGACATATGCCAAACAATGTGGTGGATTTTGTGGATTGGGAGGGTTGTGGGGGGGGGCGGCTAACTGGGTGTTATCCGACCCGAACGGGTACGGCCACAGCTTCGCCACTGGTATTCTGCCTTAGAGGGAACTCTGCTTTCTTCTCCGGGCGTTCATTGGCTTCCGATGTTCCTATCCTTTGGTCTCGTTCCCTTCCCTGTTTTCCCTCGTGTTAGGCTCTTTTTATTGTTGTCCTCTCCCCGCATTACTTTCTGTCCCCATTTCCTCCTCCCCTTGGCTACTTGTCCTTGTGGCTGATTCTTCCTCCACCTCCAGTATTCTACTGCTTTCTTTCTTCCTTTGATGTTTGTCTCTGCTATTCTCTTCCCATGGTAATCCCCGAGACCTCTTGTTATGTAGTCTGAAAAGTATCTTTCACCTTTTTACGATCATATCAGTTTATGTTGATTATCATTTTATGTAGTTCAATAAAATTTCTTGTGTTTTTGTCTCGGTTGAACTTACTACACCTTTTCCACTTTTATTCGAGAAGTTGTAAATTGTATTTGAGAATTGTTACTTGTATTTGAGAAAACGTCAAAATAGATGAGAATAGTCAGTTGGATTTGAGAAAACATCAAATGTATTTGAGAATAGTCAATTGTATTTGAGAAAGTATCATTTAATTTTATTGTATTTTAGAATGTAATATTATTCCTAATGAATTATAATTAAGAATCAAATTTTTATAATTCCGCTACTGTATGTAGTCCCGCAACAGCAGCAGCAGCAGCATCAGGCTATGTTATACATGTGATTTTGTTATTGATTCTCAAATGCTTAATTTTACCATTTCTTGAATACAATTTACTAGTCTCAAATTCATTTGATGCCTTCTCAAATACAAATCACTATTCTGAACTACATTTGTTGTTTTCTCAAATACATTTTACTATTCTCAAATACAATTGATACTTTCTCAAATTAACTTGATAGTTTCTCGAATAAAAGTGGAAAAGGTGTAGTCTCAAATTTCACTACAGCAAGAGTTGGTCAAATAACGTAAAATCAGTCAAGATTTCAAGCAAGCATTAACTTGATATTTATTTGCTGATGGCCTATGCAATGGTTTATAACTTCCGAAACATTTACATAATGTCGCAATGCCCACATTCCTCATCTTTCTGCTCACAACGGCAGCGATACGTTATAAACAAAATGCTAATAGTACTACACTTAGTGGACTGCACTTTCCTTGAACCCGTCACAGCACAGTAGGAATGGGTTTTATTGATGCACAGTCGGTTGGTTTCACACAGAGAGCCCAAAAAATGATCTCTGAATTTTCTAGTTCCTCTGGAATCTGGATGGCTCAGAGTAAGAAATAAAGATAGAGTACGCGTACGCTATAACAACGTGAACGTTTGTTTTGAACCAACATCTCAGTCAATTTGACCCTTGGAGGTAGAAAGTAAACATTAGTCAGTGGCGTAAGGTTTATTTATTTTTATGGGCAACAAAGTTTATGTTTTGTTTACATGTGCAAACGTAATAACGTATCACTAAATAATTATGACCAAAAGCTGTATGTGTTTGAAAGGTCCCTATTGATCTATGATAAGGTATGGTGATACTTCAAAGTGGAAACTTAGAAGGAAATCTAAACACATTAAAATGCGAAAATTCCCGTATGCACGTCTATGACTTCAAAACACATACGGATGAAAGGTTATGTTAGGTAATTCAATAATTCCACAAATAATACAGCTTTTCCCCATTTCAAAGGGCTCCCATAATTAATACACCACAATCGAATAAGTCCTCCACTATAAAAACGCCTAAAAATTAAGGAATCACGTTTTAACGAAATAAACAAAATACCTCTCAACGGAAAACAAAGTTACAGCGTTGCCGTTGTGGTGCACTAGTCACCATAACTTTTCTTGTTAGTTTGGGTTACTGAACTCTTATAAGCATCTAAAAATCCATTTAGATTACTCGAGATGCATGCATATATTATTAATATTCCCTTAAAAACTATCTCGTGAAATGTGACAACTTAGCCTCCTGCAATGTTAGTAAACAAACGAGATGATGGCACGCATAGATAAGCATCAAGGCATCTCTATCTTTATTTCTTACTCTGAGCTGTGTAGTGTATTTAACCCCCAGGTTCTACGCTAACTTCACACTACAAGAACACGGAAATAAAATAAACCCGGCAACGTTTTAAAAAATGGCCACCCGAATGACTATTCCCTCTAAAACTAAACAAGTACCCGCTTAAATTTGAAAAGTGGCACGTGATAAAACATCTAAGGCAGGGCCTCCTTACGTTACTTGTAGACAACGCTTTGACCTGAAGCACAGTAGGGAAGGAATTTTAAATGAAACACTGAAATTGTGAGAAGTTTGTTTAATAATGATCGTAATTATTATGATTGTGAAAACCCGGAAATTTAGTTGATGTACATTAATATAAACAAAACAAACAAAGTCAAAAGGTGTCGTACTCTCGCAAAAGTCACTGCCAAGGATAAAAAGAGTACGACGTAAGAAAAACCTTGCAGTTTGATTAAAACAGTCCAAAAGTTAATTAACAAAATATTTTGTAAAAGTTTTAAGCAGTAGTTAACAAAGATAGTAAATGCATATACACAATGTTGGTTACACTCAAGGTTAAAGCAAGTTTTTGGGGACAATGGGTCAGGTAGAAGCAGGTACCAAGATTCTGAGAAGGGGTGAAATACACAGGATGTGACTCATCTTTGGTGCAATAAAGTCCTTTTGTTGAAAGCAAGATGGAAAATTACATGGCCTTGTAGGCAAATTTGACTAAAAAACAAGATATGTGGAAATTATTGAATCGCCACTCATTTAACGCACATAGATTCTAAACTGAAGAGCTTTGATTAGCGTAATCTCGCTCCTGCAAGATGGGTAGTCCGCCCCTGGTTTCGGGGTTTCGAACCTACAGTTGGATGTCGAAGACAGTGCACGGAATTAGGTGCCCTAACACATAAATATAGACTACAGTTTCTTTTTCCACCTTCCCGAGACTGCTTCATTCACGGAGAAAATTGTTAGTAACATACAACAAGTCAGTACATACATTAAACAAATCAGCAATTTCCACATATTAAAATAAAATGAAAACTTACATGAATGTAACTTCAAGGACAAGACCAAGTAATCAACATCAATAAACATAAATTAAGCAAACATTACACCAAAAAATGTAAACAATTAAAAACAATAGCATAACGGTATCACACATATGATTGCATTGCGGTTAAACAAAGTAAATTTCAAAAACAGAGATTCAAACACACAACAAATATAAAATGCGGCATACAAAACACAAATACGATATAAAGAAATGCAAAAATTACTACCTGCATTAAATAACACAAAATAACAACAAACATTTATGGAGCGAAACGTTCACTACCTCCATTCAAGACCAGATGCCAAACGTAACTCCCGTTCGTACTTTCTAGGTGGCGCAGGCAACTTTTTTTCCCACCTAGAAATTGCATGGTTGCCAACTCTCAACAATGTATGTATCGTGGTAAGCTGTATATACAGGGTGGAACCTTTCAGCTGGATGGTAGAAACATAACCTAAAAGTGTTTCCTTAATTAAAGATTAATATATCAGCATACCTTAGAAATATTTGGCAATGCCGTGTATTGTTGATGTCATCAAATCAATGACGTGCAACGCTTTTTATAGCGAAAACCCTATATAATAATCATATTTATTAAAAAAAAATATGACAAGCAGATCCTCATTTGTTGTACGTAGTTATACACTTTGGCTGCATAAAATTAGGCGTCTTTCAGGACTTTTTATCATGTAAAAGTAGACATAGGAAATTCCTATGTCTACTTCTACATGAATATCACTGTGTACAATGGTAATACATCCTACAGTACTTTAGCCAAAGACGAAAAAAACATTTCCTCTTTGACTTTAGCTATCTATAATACACCGATGCGCGAAAGCTAACGAAAATCCTGCTATAATTACAATTTTTATAATTAAATCACTGCGCAGTCGGGTTTGATTTTTAAGAGTTCAAATATTGTTAAATAATGTTCCAATTGCTTCCAAAGCATCTAACCAAATTTTACTCGCCTATATATAGTTTTATGTTTTGACAAAAAGAAGTACTTTCATAATATCGATTTTCAAATGAAAGGCAAATTTTATGCAAATGGGTACTTTTTAAGAAAAATGCTATTTAAGTTCCTAGACTATGTGTAATGTTCATGTGATGCGTTTGATTATTTTTAGGGTCTCATAGTAGCTGCACGTCGGTCTAACTATAAATGAATAAACAAAAATAATATACATTTTTATTTCAATAATTTAATTATGTTCGTTTGCTTTAGCATAGTAGGTATAGCGATGACTGCATATTTTGTAAAGGCAAAAGTCTGAAGTTGTGCAATAACAGTACAAAATAAAATAACAGTAGCGTACAGCAAATACATGTACTAAAAAGGAAAAAATGAAACACTTACATAAATAGACCTAAACAATTTAAAAAAAAAACTAGTAACAAAATAGAAAACAGGGACCATGGATTATATATATAAATTAGCCATAAGCATATCATTAATCAGATTCATTTATTTCGTCGAAGTCCCACACCTGAAAAGCATTGAATTACTAACTCTTTTTAAATGGAAAGCTTACCTCCAAGTTGCCAATTTCGTTATGGATGTCTGAAAGGCCGGTTAGTTCTTCTAAGTACTTACAGCTATTAAACACCTTTAGTAGAAAATCAAATCCGCTTGCTTCATATTCGGCAATAACAATGTCAGAGCAAGCCACACATTGTTTATATTTTTCTGTAGCTGGCATTACATGGTTAAACATTGACAAAAATCCACGTATAGAATGAGGAACAGCACCCAGTATAGATTCTTCAGGTCCACAATCATCCCCTAAATCCTGATTGTTAGCTTTATAAAATGCAGGAGCACTTGCTCTGAAATTTAAGAAAAAGTTAGTAACACTATGCCACCAGTACAGTTTCAAAGCCTCAGCCTATTTCAGTAAAGAACGCTTTTGTTTCACCAGCACCAAATTATCTACAATGGCAATGAGAACTAAACTTACCCACGAGGATGTTGCAAAATTGACACCGCCAGTTCCACGGCCAGAGCACTTGCAATTGCAGACACACCTGGTCTGGTTACTGTACACTGTTGATCTAAGGTTCGCTTGGCAAGAGACTATAACGGTTAATGAGTCACAGCAGATTTTTACTAGGCACTTACATTTCCAGGAGCAGTAACATCATTGCAAAAATAACATCCCAGTTTATTACCAGGAATTGCCTTGAAACCCTCTGTTGAACAGCTAAGAGCTTCATCAGCTGTATCCGCACACCTAATACCATACCTCATCACCAGATAAGTATCAAATCCCAAAGCTGCATTTATAACAATCTAAAAAACTATCAACATATCAACTCTGGAAACAAATTTCCGATATCACCTTTTTGTTAATCGTTCCTAGAAGTGTAGGCAACCACCGACTCTCACGAGAATCCATTAATAAAAAGATAATGTCATGCGTGGAAATCAATTCGGTCAGCGTTTCCACGTTAGATTTCGTTTGATCCAAAAGGATTTCGCCGACCGGGTGGCCGGGCATTGGAATCGTAAGATTGTATCCTTTAGAATGCTGATTAGAGATTAATTTAATTGCCCACACTTGTCATCCGAACTTACCACTCCAGGAAAAACCTTCCGTAAATTCTGTGCGGCCGCGTCAGCTTTCGTCTTACTTTCCAGGCAATCTTCATAGGTGAATAGGTTCTGTCGAACTGGATTGGAGAAGGAGACTAGTGCGTTATCGACAAATGTTATCGTACGTACGCTCCACGCCTACAAAACGTCTTGTTTACTTCATTTCGCGGTGTTTTGATTGATCTTTGGTCTCGGTTCTTATATCAAGAGCCGTTTGTTAAAAGCTTGGATATACAAATTTTGTAACTTAAAAGTTGACCTACCTACATTTACTTTTCCTATTTCAGTAAGTAAGTAAGTAAGTTTCAGTAAGAATCCCGCTCCCCCACCAGATTTTTACTTAAATGCCTCACCAAATACAGAATACTTAGCTACCCCGTTTTCTTAACGCAAATCTTGTGGAAAGCGTGCCCTCTAACCAATACAAATCTCGTATTTTCGCTTAAATAAAGAAGCTGCAATTTTTGGATGTAAACAATCGAATACGCTGTGTCGGTTTGAAACCCATGTAACCGAAATTTATAAAAGAGAAAGCCGTTGTTTAGAAGGGATTTTTTTGTCTTTGGTGTTGTAACCGAAGCGTAAGATAACTCGTTGGCAATTGTTCGCTGTACTAGCACGTTTTGTACTTTTATCCGTCACCGTATACCGATAAATTTAAAGGTAATCATTTGCTAACTTTCTTCCGCTAATTATACTTTCCTTTACCCGCATTTCCGTGTGCCGTAATTCTGTTTTAGTTGCTTCCCTGGACGTAATCGCCCGCCGAATTATTGTTCCTTGAGTGTCCTCTTCCGACACTTTGTTCTCTAGATACACCGTGAGTTTTTCTTGTGAACATGCAATGCAATTTACAGTAGATTGTTTTTATAGCTTTTTCCTATATTGCGCATAAAGGGTGGTTCAAATTCGTGGCTCACCATTGGAATCTCCGCAATGGTGCTAGATACAGTGTAGGTTATAAATTATAATGCGGGCAAAGTTGCCCCTTTTTGTGACTAAAAAAACGCATTTTAAATTTTTGAAGAATCTTTGAAAATAACTGCGATATCACCGAAAATTTGAAAATGTCAAATTTCGTTTTCATTTTCCCTAGCTTAAACGATCTTGTTCCCGTTGGCACTTTCGATCTACAGGCACTTTTTTCGTAATGGACGTTACAATTAAACGCGGTTTGATGTAGAAATTCTTCTTCTAAATTGTAATCCTCTTCATTTTCTCTTTGTTGTAGTACTTTTGGAACTTACCTCGTTGTACTTCTACTTCCGGATAGCTCGGGTAAAAATAGTTTAATACGAAAAAATTTAGTTTTTTTCGCTTCCACTGATATTTCAGTAATTGTTTTATATTTTCGACAATGACTGAGGTAGTCTTCTTAAGTAAATTTATTACAGCGTTGCTATTTATCGGCGAAGAATATTGGCACCAAACTTCTTGACTTTCACTCACTTTATAATTCACTTAGCCCTTAACTATAAGACCACCCTTTTTTTGTAACAAATTTACATCGCTAATTGTTGTGTAAAAATCACAAATTTTACACGCTTTAGCTTTACGTGAAAGAATGCTAATTCACTTCCTTACATTACCTACTTGCCGAGTAACATTGTCGCGCACACACACACTTGTAATTAACAAAATCCTTCTTCATATAATAATAGCATGATAAGAAACATCGTTTAAAAATACAGGGTTCTTTGACCTCTATCTTTATAGTTAATAAACAACACATTTTCAGTATAATGTTAAACCAGGAGTAAACAACAATCAGGAAATACTGAAGCCACTACACGATATGGGAGTACTGTGGATTAAAATATGCAATGTTTGCCTTTGAGTACTAAAAAATGTTTAGATAAAATTTCAAAAAAATGTCTGTAGTATCTCTATCAATAAGAAATGCGTAGTTTGCGCATGCGCACATTAATGGCCCCTGAGCACAACCGGCAAGCATAAACTATACCTACCTACCTAGGAAAGGTCCAAAATGTGACCAAGACTGTTTTTTATACCTGTGTGTTTATTAATAATAGATAATTACCAGTAAATTTCGAGCAACAGAGCATCCCAATGTACCAGAGCCAAGTAATAAACATTTGGAGCACTTGATTTTTTCTAAATTGATGTTTGGTAAAAGTTGCCATTTAATTAATTTGAGATTTAAGTCAACCGCCGTTTCCGCCAGACTAAAAAAACCTCATTATCTGTATATGAGCAAACTAACTACATTACCATTGCGGATCAATCGAATTTCTCATATTTGAAAGTCGAGGTCCAAATTTCCCTCGTTCGTTTTTCTCCCAACCGATCCAAGCAGTATCGCTCTCCATTAACTCATCGAGATTCACTAAGGGGAATACTGTGGTAAAAACCAAACTGTGAGAGCAGTCAGTAGTCACACCGCTTCTGCTTAAACGGAATGCAAAAAGGTTCACAGTGCTGCCTTGTAAAAACGGGCTAAAATTATTCATTGCATTTCCTTTGATTAATTCAACTTTGCTTACCAATAGTGCAATATTAATAAGATATAATTACGTATCGGCCAACCGGGATGTTGACCTGACCCGGACGGATCGGAAAATCCGTAATAAAAGTCGGATGCATTTGCGGAGTTAACATCTTTAATACGGCTTAGTGGTAAAATCTGTAGGCCATCACAATGTCGCTTCAATAAGAAAAATGGCTTTTCCTTAATGTCTAATTCATTATAGCTAGTGAATAGATCGTTTATCTATAAAAACTATGAAATTAAACCATTCAACATTAATGTAAGCATACCGAATTACTAAATAAGTCTTCTATTGGAGTTATCTTAAGTAATTTCACTTCCAATGTCGTAGGAGCAAGATAGCAAAACCAGTAGTAATAGTGGTATTTTTTCAAATCCTACAAGAGAAGTATTATGGAACATAGACAAAACGAAATCAATAACAAACTGCAAATGAGAGCACTAAAAATGAGTTTAAACGAAATGGATCAGTGAGTAGTTTGTCACTTTTAATATCACCCCACAACTTCTTTCCTTCCGTCTGAACGAGTGAATTCTTATCGCATTCTTTAAACTGTTCAATCGTATTTTTGTTTAGGAGCATGCCAAGGACAGGTATGTAGACTTTCTGGTTTGAATAGTGCCTGTAGACGACTACTGTTAGAAATTGGCAAGGAATAATTGCAGGAACGCTTACCCATTGAACGATGTACTATCCACTTCGAATAGAGATGTTTTGCACTTATTTAAGTTAAGGTTAGAATAATAGCCCCAAATGGGTCTATTGTGTTCATTCAATTTGTCAACATCCAGCTTAATTTCTGTTAACTTATGCCAAAAACTTGGATTTATTGTGGAGCTAAAGGGGTAGTATTCTAATTTGGTTCCTGTATCCATCTAATTGAATAACTAATTTCACTTGGATCAACTAAACTAAACGCTTGTAGCTCTCATCTTACGTAATATAATTTTAAAAAACCATTAATTGGTAAACAATAACATGATTTGTGTAAACTTCTTTCAAACGTAAAATATAAATTTGATGAGACGCCACTGCTTCGTACGGTTGTATACAGGATGTTTCAAAATACGTTCAGTATAAGGTGCTTCCATATATTTGAATTAAAATTATAATAGGCGCTTTCTTTCGGCTACTTCGCGATCACGATTTCAAGATCGTGGGTCGTAGGATCACGTTTTACGAAAGAACGCGGGAATTTAAATCAAAGTATGGTTAAGTTTACGTAATAGTGTGTTATATTATGGTAATAGGTACACATTTGCATTCGAATTACGTACCTTTTGTTTGGATTATGAAAATAATTTAAATACAAGTGGAAGTACTTGCACGATTATGCTCCTCGTCAGTTACAAATATTGACTAACCTAACATTTGAGCAAAATTATAGGTTATGAATTCGTGAATCAGTAAACAAATCATAAAACTATTATGTTCAGTTTGTTTACGATTTTAGCAATCATGTTCATAAGATCACACTTCGAAAGAACGTGATTTGACAAACCAAACGCGTTTGGATCACCGAAAGAAAGCGCCTCATGACTTATGAGTAGTCGAAGTATTGTCCAATATTTTTGAGGTACTGTCAGTGTCACGAATGCTAGTTAAGCTGAATTTATGGTTCCGTACCCGCAACGCCGTACCGTAACGTTTGGAATTAAAGCCGGATTTTATAGTTCCGTATCCGTAAGAACGTAAGAACGGAACCGTAAAATCGTACGTTAACGAAAATTATACGATTTATAGTTACCGTAGTGGTAAGAGATGAGCATGCGCATTAGTGCGAAACGAATTCTGTCATTGTATGTCATCTGTCAGTAAGAGTAACGTGCATTTCAAAATAATAATAACCAACAAAGTGTCAATAATTATTGTAAATAAACGAAACGAACGTCAGAATAAACTCAACTGTTTGAATTATCCGAGTACTACCGAACACAAGCGCGTTAGCACGATTTACCGTAAGAAATAAGATTTGGGCATTTCCTACGTACCGTAACCGTTCTAACGCAACGTTAACGCGAATTATAAATGTTCACGCGCAACAAGCAGGGTTTAATTCCAAACGTTACGGTACGGTGTTGCGGGTACGGAACTATAAATTCAGCTTAAACCCTACTTGTTGGGTGTAACTAATTTTTGTTCTGAAAAGAACAGATTTTGAATGCACAGCGAAAGACGTAGGAAATAATCAAAATGAAATCACACGAAAAGTAAACCAAACGCGAACTGTCAGAATTCAAAATTTAAAAGCGACAACGTCGGGAAATGCTACCAACTGTTGCGGCTAAAATAAACTACATGCTTAATGTGTGGTCTAACAAACGAAAGTAAGTTTACGTTGGTACGTCGTTTTGTTCAGGTAATGACGTGCAACGGAAGATATACTGAATAGACCGTACAATGGCAGCTCTCGTTTCGCACTAATGCGCAAGCTCATCTCTTACCACTACGGTAACTATAAATCGTATAATTTTCGTTAACGTAAGATTTTACGGTTCCGTTCTTACGTTCTTACGGCTACGGAACTATAAATCCGGCTTTACGCTGATGAATACCAGTTCGTTGTTTGATTCTAAAATCAACTGCGTATGTGATAAATCACTCATTTTGATTAGAATCGTAAAATTAGCCTTTCAAATGAAAGTGGCAACAGTGCATTGCATAATATTTGGTTATGTATATTCTCCCTACTCAACCCCTCTCTGTTTATTCTTTTCTTTCTGAAGTCGCGTTAAATGTGGATTGTAGGTTACTGTTCTGTGATTGTAGGCGCTCACTGATCATGGCAGCAGGTCCTACTAACCTTGCAAATTCTGATAATTTAAATACAAAAAATGGTAACTTTATTTGCGGGGTTATAGAGGGTAAGTAATGAAGAATAAAGTATAAGTGATAAATAGCTATAGGCTTTACCAAAGTTCCCCATAATATTAAAATGCGAAAAAAGGTCACTGGTTATTTACATATTTATTGCTGTAGGTTTCTATGGCAGACCATGGACAACGGAGCAAAGGAAAGATTTATTTCAAAAGTAAATATCCTCCCAAATTAATTAAATATTATGGTGCACATTTGCTTGTAGATTGAAGAAATGGGGCTTAGATTCGTACGTATATGCCCCAAAAGATGATTACAAGCACAGAGCGTACTGGCGGGAGTTGTACACAGTGGAAGAAGCCGAGCATCTAACCGGCTTGATTTCTGCGGCCAAAGAACACAATGTTACATTTTATTACGCGTTATCGCCCGGTTTAGATGTAACCTATAGTAGTACAAAAGAAATAACAGCCTTAAAAAGAAAATTAGAACAAGTAGCACAATTTGGTTGTACGGCATTTGCGTTATTATTCGATGATATTGAACCGGAAATGTCCGAGGCCGATAAGGAGATATTCCAATCGTTTGCTCATGCACAAGTTTCTGTTACAAATGAAATTTATCAACATTTAGGTCAACCCAAGTTTCTATTGTGTCCTACGCAGTATTGTGAATCGCGAGCGATGCCAAATGTTACCAACTCCGAGTATTTAAATACGCTAGGTTCAAAACTTGCACAAGAAATCGACGTAATGTGGACTGGTAGGTAGCTTGCCTTGTGATATTGAGGTCGGAGGTGGTGGAGTACTGCTCTTTGTATTTCAACAGATTTCGTTAATTATGTTTTGTAGGTCCCAAAGTAGTTTCGAGGATATTAACAGCCGATTCAATACAGAAGATTACAGATGTCCTACGGAGACCTCCAGTTATTTGGGATAATATTCATGCGAATGATTATGACCAAAAAAGAGTATTTTTAGGACCGTACTCGGGGAGATCGCCTGATTTGATTCCTAAGCTACGAGGTGTATTGACTAATCCTAACTGTGAATATGGTGCCAATTTTATTGCCATACACACACTTTCGCAATGGTCACGGTGCAATGTAAATGGACAGAGAGATTTAACTCTGAGTAAGTGTCTGATGTATACACTATACAGGGCGGATTTTTCAAGTGTGCATTAAACTTACCTGATAGACGAATTTGTTTCCGTGTAAACTGTCACATAGTGTTAACCAGTAACATGAAAAACCAGAGGTTAGGGTCAGGTATAAATGACAATTTTGATGTAGGTACTTTAATTCAAACTAAGGTGTGTACTCGGGTGTGTATGACTCATCACATGTGTCAGTGGCGGAACAACGTAGCCACGGGCCTGTGTACGAAATTTTTTGCCGCGCCCCATTATGATACGAAGTATTGATAACAATATTAATTTAGGTATGAATTTTGGCTACAAAAAAAAACTAATTGATAAATATTCCTGAACCTGAACATAGAAAAATACGAGGAAAAATATGTGCGTAAGTACAAATCAACCACAATGTGTTATAAATTTCATATAGGTACGTATAAGCGTTGATTAAAAAAATTTCATTGAACCGTAGAAGTAACAAAACTGAAACAAAATCAAAAATATATTGTGTTATCTCATGACTTATGACAATTTATAGCTATTTTTTTTGTACCCTTGAAGTTATACTGCGTATTTTAGTATGTACAAAAAAATTAAATTTAGTACATTTTCATCGACATTTCATTTTCACTACAATTAAAAAAATTACTCAATCGCTGGCTGCAGTCTGCAGTTGGTCTCACGCCGTGCTAGAGGTATGCTGCAATAGGTTCCATTTACCGTGTTTCCGTCTTTCCGTGAACAGTGTATCATTTCCGAGTATGACAATCCCGGGTCCCGGGCCCCTTTTTAGCCCGGGCCCGTGTACTTCGCACACATTGAACACCGGTAGTTCCGCCACTGACATGTGTATATGTCACTTGTTGGGGATCAGGGCGCGTTTGCCACCCTATATACCGAGTTTAGGAGATCGTGAACATTTTGAGTTCCCTGTCGTTTTATTAAAAAAATGAATTCAAATTTATAATTCTATTCTGGTTTTGAGTGAATTTAGATTTACCCCTGACAGGTCGGCCAAAAATGTTTTTATAATTTATCAAAGTAGCCTATGTAGAATTTCAGCACTTATTGATTTGGGCCTCCTGCGATTTAAATACAAGTGTCTCCTTATTCTTGAATGACGCTAGTAGTGTCCGACAAGCAGTTCAAAACATTTGCGACTCAACTTCCGGCTTCCCATCACGCGTGCTGTAATGAATTTCCTCGAGGATTTCAGAAAAAGGCTTATATTTTTAATACTTATTCATCCATTACAAACATACACATTATCGAGAGAAAATGATTAAAATAGTTAGGTGTAATAAAAGTAAATAAGTACAATTCAAATCCATATCGTGAAGCCAGTTCCAAATGAGTACTCGCCATTCGGTGTAACTGATTTTTTACTATGTCTGCGACGAACTTTGGTAGGCGTGAAAATTAAACAATATTGGTAGTTTGCGGCAGTCGGCGGCAACGTGGATGTGATGTCGGGGGAACGGACGGACGACTCGAGCGCCACCAGAAGACAAGCCAGAAGATTAAAGCCTTATTTCTTGCCAAGGTCGGCTGTTTCGAAACAGAGGTGTGGCACAATCGGTAGCCGGTCAGTCAGCCCCAAAGGGGTCAATGGCCCTTTGTATACAGATAAGAACGTCTAAAAATTAAAACTTCTGTAATTAATTGCCTCCTGACGTCCGAAAAATTTGCAATTGGTCTTAAAATTCAAATTAAATAAGAGCGCTTCTTTTGACACCACTCAGACTTAACGGATGCTGTTTAATAAACCTCATTTAATTAGAACCGGTTAATTATCCTCACTTACATGGGCAAAATCAAATTTGTAAATTTTAATTGACCCCCATTGTCTGTAGAGAATTTCTCAGGTCTGGCAAAAGGTCTCTTATCAAACTAATTCCGTGTATGGCTGTGCAGTTTTAATGTTCATTTTCCTATAGAGATCGTTCGTAAACTAAAATATGACGCTGTTTTACAATTTATTCGAGTACAAAAATCGGATTGTCATTTGTGATCATGATCATAATACAAACACTGCAACGATATTATGTAGGGTGGTGACTTGCGTAACGCATCATAGGGATTTCAATGTAAAATTTATAACATGCGATTATTGGCTTCACAAATTATTTTAGAGCAAAAATGTATAAAAGTTTTTTTGTAGAAAAAATTTTTTTACGCCAATCAACCGTATTAGTTTTCAATTTTTTTTCATATAAAGATGGAAAATTGGAAAAATACCCGCATCTTTTCCAATAATCTGCGATAACATGGAATTTTCTAAAACAAAAAGATATCCAGTTATCAATTAGCAGCAGTTCAAAATGGATTTTATGATTGACTTGGTTACTGTCTTGCAGTTAATGGTGACTTATTCGAACATTTATTGTAAATTTTTGTATTAGGAAACCGTTTTTAGTAATTTGATCTTTCTTTATGTTGAATTTGCTGTTCTAAATATAATACTTTTTGATAGATATTTGATATTGATTTGATATTTGTTTTATAGCAGACATTCCATGGCATGACGGATATTGGCATAGTTTTTGTATTATAAAATTCCATGGCATCGCAGATTATTGAAATGATGCGGGTTTTATTTTTCCAATTTTCCGTCTTTATTATGCAAAAAATTTAAAACTAATATGGTTGATTGACGTAAAAAATTTTTTTCTACAAAAAACCTTAATACATTTTTGCTCTAAAATAATTTGGGGAGCCAATAATCGCATGTTATGAATTCTACATTGAAATCCCTATGATGCGTTACGCAAGTCACCACCCTGTATAGGGAAAATAATAATCCATGTAAAAAAATACCTGCCCAATAGCAATTTAAAATCTGTAGAGTGTGATTATGCAACGAATGATAATTCTAATTATAAAACTTAAACTAAAACTTAAAGGACATCTTAACGTCTAACATTTGTCAAGACACAGATTTAAAATGTGACCCGTGCGATTTTGTCACCAAGTACAAATCGAATTTTAAAACGTATTTGTTGCTACGCAAAACCAGTAAGAATTTCAAATGAGCTTGGTGTGAACTACAACACCGTAAACTCCATTTGTTCTATAAGGAAGTAACACGCCACACGTTAGAATTTATTTCGCGAAATCCCAAATATACCCGACGGGCATTTCATCATCTTTTAGTCTTAGAACTATCTTTACCATTGGAAACTGTATTCTGCTAACAATTACTTAAT
>NW_022171359.1:0-540 GCF_008802855.1 Photinus pyralis | reverse complement strand
TTGGGGGGGCTAATCTTGAGCCTGGGGGGGCTAAGCCCCTCCTAGCCCCCCCCTAATTGCGCCACTGACACTAATTAAAATTACTTTGGAAAAAAAAATTAACGGTTAGGTGAGGGCTTTTTATATATTTTATATTCAAAGGTAAGGGTAATAAGGGAAAACTTAGTACTTTATAAAATGAATGTAGACTTCGCTACCTAATTTTGGGCTGTAGAAAAATAATGCATTACAGTACTCTCATAAACAGTTTTTTCTATTTCGGTGTTACAATGAGAATTTGGTACAACTGTTTTCGGCAAAAACAGAGTTACAAAGACTTTCATTGTAACATTGTCTTTGGTAACTTTTCATCTCTAAGTTGGCAGTTCGTCAACGTCAAATCATCAGTCAAATCAAATTGCGTAACATTTTTAATTTATGTGTATTCATTGATTTTTGGTACGCCAAGAACTTAATACATTCCAAATCTACAGTTTTCTTGCAATAGATGTAATAAATACTCAAGAAAAAATTGCACGTTATATTTTTGTTGCCAGATTC
>NW_022171358.1:2901-5190 GCF_008802855.1 Photinus pyralis | reverse complement strand
CCCCATCACGCTTGCGAATTAATACGATCGGACTAGCATAAGGAGATTGACTAGGACGAATAATTCCCTCCTCTATTAACTGATTTAAAGTTAACTGAGGTTTTTCTTTCTCAGAAAATGAAAGTCTCCGTAGTCTAAAGGTTATGGGTTGATCGTGCTTAAGGGAAATTGTCATTTCAAAGTCATCATCGGTACTTAAATTATCAAAGTGTGTCTCATAATCTCTATCAAGTGACACTATTTTAAGTTTTGAGTCTTTATCGATTTCGGGATTAATTTTTAAACTGCGAGATTCCAATTCGGTTTCTGAAATATAGTTAATATTCAAAATTTCTAAAGCATCATCTTTAACACATGAGAGATTTCCTCTTTTGATTTGAACACCCATGGGTCCGACAGTTATCTCCGCATTGGATGATTTAATAAAATCCCTACCTAGCAACATTCCATGACTCATAGTTTTGTCAGGTACCACACATAAATTAACATCAAAAGACATATCAGCAATTTTTATAACACTCTTAAACTTACCTAGGATTTCTATTGGACTTGCATTGACCCCAGCTAGTGATTCAGTTACTGATTCTGACGAATAACAAATTTTAGGAACAAAAGAACTTTGAATTAGACTTGAAACTCTACCAGTGTACTATTAAAGATTCTGACAATACCTTGCTCATCGTGTACAGACAGTAAAGAATGAAATATACAAGGAATTGACAGTTCTGAACGAATAACGTGGGCGACGTCATGTCTGGAGCGTTTCCGTTACAATATTTTCAATCACATGTACACATCGGATCATGAGATGTTTTTCAAATATACAAGAATGACTCCAGCATGTTTCGATATGTTACTCGAAATGATCAAACATAAATTATTAAAACGTAGTAGGAGGGTGTTCCTTATTCCAAAATTAAGATTGGCAATGACACTAAAATGTTTGGCACATGGGGGTTCTTTTCAAAACTTGGGTTGGGAGTTTCGCGTAGGACATTCTACGGTATCCAAGGTAATATATGAAACTTGTGAAGCGATATGGGAAACTTTGCAGCCAATTTACTTAAAATCACCTAGTGAGACTGATTGGATGAGTATAAGTGAAAATTTTTTTAATAAGTGGAATTTCCCTATCGTACTGCTTGCTTGTTGTGATGCCGATTACAAGTTTATTTGGGTTGATATTGGGGCCTGGGGATCTGAACACGATTCTGGAATATTTAGAAGGTCCAAAATGGGCAAAGATTTAAATGAAGGAATTGTTAAGTTACCAGCAGCAAGTAAACTACCTGGTAGTGAGACAGTAATGCCATACTTTTTCGTCGGGGATGAAGCCTTTCCATTAAAATCATACATTATGAGGCTATATCCAGGCAAATTGTTAAGTGATAAGAAATTAATTTTTAATTATCGCCTATCTAGAGCTCGCAGAACAATAGAAAATGCCTTTGGTATATTGGCCAGCAGGTGGAAAGTTTTTCGTTCTCCACTTTTATGCTCAGTAAAAACAACTGAATCTATAGTAAAAGCAACAGTATGCTTACATAATTTCCTAAAGACCGAAATTTCGAATTCTTATGTTCCAAAGTCTGGTGAACAATGAAGATGATAATGGTGAAATCACAGAAGGCGAATGGAGAGAGACGACTAAAAATTATACAAATCTCAATTCATTGGGCAGATTAGGAGCAAATGCACCAAGAATTATATATAACCAGAGGGACCAGTTAGCAGAATATTTGGTTAGTGATGATGGAACAGTACCATGGCAGTACAATCAAATAAACAGGGGTAGAAGACGTCAATGTTAAGTTATTTTTTGATCAAAATAAAAAATAGTAACTTAAGTATGCCATTTCATCTCATAAAATATTAATGAGTTTTATATTATAACTAATAATAACATGTTCATCTTTAATTAAAGTATTTATTAAAAACTTAAATGTATACAAAAAAATATAGGTATGCAAAATTTTCGATTGTTGCGTCCCCAAACTAGAATAAAATATCCTTTCGTTTTTCCTTTAATGAAAATACCCTGTACATATCCGTTTTGCCTTGCCTGTATATATTCCTATTTGTTACGTGTGCGCGCATGAGCCGCAGAAGCGCAATATGTGTACTCGTCGCGCAGAATTCGCCCCATTCTTCGCTTAGAAGCCATCTACTCAACACCGTTGAGAATTCGCCGTTCATCAATGGCCGAATTAGCCTTCGTCGTTCGCATATAGATCTCGATCGATCCACAACGAGTCAAGATGTCGCCGTGCAGTTCGCAACATCGTTATT
>NW_022171358.1:0-2534 GCF_008802855.1 Photinus pyralis | reverse complement strand
ATTTTTTTGTAAAATGCGGTTCACTGAGGAAAAAGTATTTATTTGTTACTCAGTTGTAAACGTTGATTAACAAGACAAAACGCAAACGGGTAAACGTCATGTTTAAACGCTACTGACTTGTAAAACTGACAGCAGACCTGTAAAAATTTTACAAGTTAGTAATCTAGTAATTTCATTGGCCAGAATTAATGCGAAGTCTCTGTTACATGGATCACATGATATTTTAGATATTTCTTCAAGATCAATTTAAGAACTAATTATTTACGTTTACTATTGTTTACAAATGAGTAACAAATAAAATATTGTACATTATACGCCAGGTAATAGTTTTTACTGGCTCTAGGAGATGACAAGCTCGCCTAACGGCTCGCTAGTCAACTTCTCCTATCGCCAGTAAAAACTCACTTACCTGGCTAATAATGTAAAATACTATTTCTATTTTGCTTCATTTTCCGAATATTTCATTAATAGCTCCATAATGCCTTTTTTAAAATTCATTTTGTTGCTCGGAGACATTACGGCCATATCTGCCAAAACAGACTTCATAAAATGCATATCGCCGTTATTCACTTTTTCGGCTTCCATTTTCTGTTCCAATAGTTTGGAAAAATTAGCTGCTGCCATTTGCATTGACTCCTGCATGGTATTTTTTCTACTAACACTGGGTTTGGGGGTACTTGAATATGAATGCTCACTGGATGTTGGTGACATCAGTTCTGATGATGCTTCAAAACCTACTATTTCTTCAAGACCATGTACTACTAGTACATCATCTCTTGCATTATCTTCTTGAATTTCTACACTTATGGCTTCGTTTTGATTGGTAAGTATTTTTTTGGCAGGCACTGCTGAAGACGTTAATCTGAAACAATAAATACTCCTATATTATATCTGAATTTATTTACTGTTAATTCATTGTTACATTAGGGAATACCCGTTAATAAATAATAGTAATTATACACCAAAGTAGAGAAAACAGTTTACTAAGCCGAACAGTATGATTTCCCGAGACGCGTCAGCCTGAATATAGGTAGCCAAAACAGCATATTATCTCCTAGTAGGAGAAACAAATCTGACAAGGGAGAGAAAAATCAAATCTCGCATCGAAAACCAGCCTACTAATTATACGTTTTAAGGCTAGTAGTGAATAAATAAAATTAAGTACCACTAAATACATACTTTGATTTTCTAAGGTAAGGAGCTAACCAAATCATTACACTATATAATGGAAAATTTGGTTCCTTTGTGATGGCTCCTGATCCCGAAGGAACTACTTCCTTCATAGAACGGTGTGCTCTAACAAATCTATCCCTTAACTGGGACCATCTTTTTTTTACTTCCTCAACTAAAATATAATAATTATGATGTTGATTTTATATAATTTAAAATAATTTTATTAACTCACCAGATAGCTCAACAATTTTTGCAATCTCTATCCAAGATTGCTCCTTCATTTTCTCGTTCATATAGTTTTTATTTTTCCTATCATAAAGATGAGGAAACCCCTCAACGCAAGAAATTAAAATTTCGTCGCTGTTTCTTTCTTCCATTTCCAAGTTTATTTACAAAATAACACATCGTGGGTTACACAAAAACAAATAAAATCAGTCAGCTGTCAATTTGAGGTTGGTAGCTGGACGCTGGAAATGCGCATGAACACGACGATACTGATCAGGGAAAGATAAAAGTTCACCAACTTTTACGTATCCTTCCCGTAGCCTTCGCGGTACGGAACCGTATTGTGCATGCTTACAGGGAATTCGTATACTTTATGTTTCATTCCGTAACCGTATCGTACTCGTATCGTACCCGTTCCGTCAATTGTGCAGCGGCCTTAAGAGATTAGCGTACGTAAAGGGAAAATCGCCCAATTCATTATGGACAAAAGTTTCGAAGCGATTAAAAATCACCAAACAAATATTTCAAAGTTCCGATGGAAACGCTGAAACTACAACATCCATAGCCACAGCTTCTTCATCAAGTGTAGGTAATATCCACAGGTGCTAGTGGTCTTCAAGTTTCTTACGATGGTCTACAGATTTCTAGCAATAACTGTCACTTTAATTTTGATATATCCATTATAATAAGTACCTACCTAGTTGTTTATATATATTTCAATAAAGCATTGTTCCTTAACGGCCGCATACGCATCCGTTATTTTTTAACGGACGCCGTCCGTTACGAATGACATTTCACTTGTCAAATGAGATGAGTTAAATTGAAATAACAGTATGGGATGACGAAAAATAACTAACCAGTTTTAGATGGCAAATGACTCCGAATTTCACTCCAACAATTGTCCATAATTGTCAGGTTAGAATGGCCCGGACGAGATTGGTCGTATATATCAAGACGTTCTTGTACTAATCCTATTAGTAAATCTATTTCCTCCGTAGTCCACGAAGAGCTCATCGTAACACTTAAATGTCTGGGAAGTTAAAACAAAGTGATATTACGGTACTAACGTATGAGAACTTTTATAGTACTTTACATTATTAGCCAGGTAAGTGAGTTTTTACTGGCGATAGGAGAAG
>NW_022171357.1:0-2025 GCF_008802855.1 Photinus pyralis | reverse complement strand
GAGGTTATAATGTGCGAAGAGGTGTTTCAGCTCCTAATACACGAGGGGACAATCAGAAAATTCTTGCAAAATTTTGTCCGGCTACCAGGAGAACATAATAATAGAGGAGGTCTTTTCCCTTCTCCCACAAAAATATTTTGAAGCCAAATTTCGTTTTAAATTTTTCCAATTTGGTATCAGGAGGTTATAATGTGCGAGGAGGTGTTTCAGCTCCTGATACACGAGGGGACAATCAGAAAATTCTTGCAAAATTTTGTCCGGCTACCAGGAGAACATAATAGTAGAGGAGGTCTTTTCCCTTCTCCCACAAATATATTTCGAAGCCAAATTTCGTTTTAAATTTTTCCAATTTGGTATCAGGAGGTTATAATGTGCGAGGAGGTGTTTCAGCTCCTAATACACGAGGGGACAACCAGAAAATTCTTGCAAGATTTTGTCCGGCTACCAGGAGAACATAATAGTAGAGGAGGTCTTTTCCCTTCTCCCACAAAAATATTTTGAAGCCAAATGTCGTTTTAAATTTTTCCAATTTGGTATCAGAGGTCATAATGTGCGAGGAGGTGTTTCAGCTCCTAATACACGAGGGGACAATCAGAAAATTCTTTTAAAATTTTGTCCTGCTACCAGGAGAACATAATAGTAGAGGAGGTCTTTTCCCTTCTCCCACAAAAATAGTTTGAAGCCAAATGTCGTTTTAAATTTTTCCAATTTGGTATCAGGAGGTCATATTGTGCGAGGAGGTGTTTCAGCTCCTAATACACGAGGGGACAATCAGAAAATTTTTTTAAAATTTTGTCCGGCTACCAGGAGAACATAATAGTCGAGGAGGTCTTTTCCCATTACCCACAAAAATATTTCGAAGCCAAATTTCGTTATACATTTTTCCAATTTGGTATCAGAGGTCATAATGTGCGAGGAGGTGTTTCAGCTCCTAATACACGAGGGGACAATCAGAAAATTCTTTTAAAATTTTGTCCGGCTACCAGGAGAACATAATAGTCGAGGAGGTCTTTTTCCTTCTCCCACAAAGATATTTCGAAGACAAATTTCGTTTTAAATCTTTTCCAATTTGGTATCAGGAGGTTATAATGTGCCAGGAGGTGTTTGAGCTCCTAATACACGAGGGGACAATCAGAAAATTCTTTTAAAATCTTGTCCGGCTACCAGGAGAACATAATAGTCGAGGAGGTCTTTTCCCATTACCCACAAAAATATTTCGAAGCCAAATTTCGTTTTAAATTTTTCCAATTTGGTATCAGGAGTTATAATGTGCGAGGAGGTGTTTCAGCTCCTAATACACGAGGGGACAATCAGAAAATTCTTTTAAAATTTTGTCCGGATACCAGGAGAACATAATAGTCGAGGAGGTCTTTTCCTTTCTCCCACAAAAATATTTCGAAGACAAATTTCATTTTAAATCCTTCCCAATTTGGTATCAGGAGGTTATAATGTGCGAGGAGGTGTTTCAGCTCCTAATACACGAGGGGACAATCAGAAAATTCTTGCAAAATTTTGTCCGGCTAGCAGGAGAACATAATAGTCGAGGAGGTCTTTTCCCTTCTCCCACAAAAATATTTCGAAGACAAATTTCGTTTTAAATCTTTTCCAATTTGGTATCAGGAGGTTATAATGTGCGAGAAGGTGTTTCAGCTCCTAATACACGAAGTGCCAATCAGAAAATTCTTGCAAAATTTTGTCCGGCTAGCAGGAGAACATAATAGTCGAGGAGGTCTTTTCCCTTCACCCACAAAAATATTTCGAAGCCAAATTTCGTTTTAAATCTTTTCCAATTTGGTATCAGGAGGTTATAATGTGCGAGGAGGTGTTTCAACTCCTAATACACGAAGTGCCAATCAGAAAATTCTTGCAAAATTTTGTCCGGCTACCAGGAGAACATAATAGTCGAGTAGGTCTTTTCCCTTCCCCACAAAAATATTTCGAAGACAAATTTCGTTTTAAATCTTTTCCAATTTGGTATCAGGAGGTCATAATGTGCGAGGAGGTGTTTCAACTCCTAATACACGA
>NW_022171356.1:0-22018 GCF_008802855.1 Photinus pyralis | reverse complement strand
TTCTTTCCCATCACAATGATGTCGTCCAGGTAGACTAAACAAGTCTTTCACGATAATCCCTTTAGGACATTTTCCATGAGACGTTCAAACGTCGCGGGTGCGTTACACAATCCAAACGGCATGACTATGAAATGCCTTAGTCCCGATCCAATCGTAAATGCTGCCTCTCTCGATTTTCTGGAGCCGTTTCTACTTGCCAATATCCGCTTTTTAAATGCAAAGTCAAGAAAGGTTGGAACCGCGTCTCAGATAATTGTGTTCATCCATCCCTCTTTTTAACAAATACCACAGGCGAAGCCCAGGGTCTGTTGGATGGCTCTGTAACACTTTCAGATTCCATGTCTCTTATAATCGTCTCCGCTTTTTCTGGTTTTCCTAGTCGAAGACGTCTAGGTGATTGCCAACTGGATTGTGCATTCTCGTGCTACCTAAAAACTTAATACTGCCTTCAATGTATTTCCAATCGTGCCATGACAATGGTGTCAATTCGATCTGCTAGCGTAGTGTCCTCGCTTAAAATCACTCGCTACAGGCCACACTTAAGTGGGTGAATTACCAGTTCCTCATTGCTAGATGAAAAAATCCTTCATTTAAATCCAGCTTGAACCCGTATTCTCTCATGACCCAAGATTACCTAAATCATTTTCAATATCAGTGGGACTTCCAAACGTAATCTTCACAGACGGCTTCACCCTGCATCTTAACAGCAGCTCAAGTCGCTGTCCTTAGCTTTAAATCAGTGGCTGATAATTATTTTGACCAAATACGGGGCGCCATTATCGTTCTTGCCGCGCTGGTATCTGCAAGTATAGTTTTCCATTCACTAAACCGTCTACGCAAACCGAACAATTAATGGTGTAACGATTTATTTTACGAACTAAGTGAGTAAGTGAGTCGGTAGTTGAGAACGCATGGAACTGTAATTGCCATTATCCATTTTGATTAACCTTTGGAAATTGGATTCAATTAATTCGGGATTCGCCAGGATATAATTACGTTTTTCTTTTTTAGCGTAAGTTCGCCATTTGCATTTTCTGTAATTGAAGTGTAACTTTTCTTTAGGTTTCGGCCGATATTTGTCATATTACAATTTTCCATCGACGATTGTTGGTTCATTTATAATGAGCTCTTTTATTTAAGAGGTATGCACGTTTCAGTTTATCAAGAAAGAGGGGTTACCTTTGATTTTCTTTTAGGATTTTAATTTTAGGGATCAAAACCTATTTTACTTGTTACGAGGTAGGTTAACGGACCTTTCAATCTGATTCAACTGTAAGGACCAGCTTAAGTTTCGGAGAAATTTTACCGATAATTCTGTCGACGTTGATAACCTTGGATTAAACTCACCTGTGCGAGTGCCGAGACCTTGACATATCTTCCACACCTGCTGATAACGAGGGTCCATTTTCTGGAATTGGGTCACCGGCTCACGAACGAGATTTGATAGCGAGAATCGATCTTCAACAAAGAGAAAACTTCCATACATTTTAGCGTATTAGTATTAACTATTCTTGCCCCTTCTGGGTTATATGCTATTACATTCATTGTGGCGTTTATTTTTGATTTGATATTTGGTGTGAATGATTAACGGTTCCAGCAGGATGGTGCTCCCTCTCACACAGCGAAACGTATTGTCCGAAGTGCGTTGAGCTTCTGGTGACTATGTCGAAATCTAAAATATATTTTGAGTTTGTATCATTGTCTTTTATTTCCAAACAGGAGAATTATCAAACGACCTTCGTAACTTTAACGTATTTTTACTGTTGGCCGTGGTGTAACGGTAGAGCACCGGAGTACCCACAACACAACTATAACGAATCTGATTTTGATAGAAGAATTTTCTACTTGTGGATTGTTACCGTGTGTTACTGCAGCTATCGCAATTAATAGTGATCATCTGGAATTTGTATAAAAGAAAATTTTTAGAGATGGAAGTGGAAAGTAGCATTATAATATTTTACGCGATTCAGCTTTCAGGTTACATTGTCGGCAACATTTACATTTATACGTTTCATGAGTACAAACTCTTGTATTCCAGAATAAAATGATTAAAGAATCGTTTGGATTTTGCTAATGGATAAACCACATTTAGCGGATTAGCTATCCAAAATTATTTTTTAATTTTAAAATGTGGTATTTTCGACGATACATCCAACTCAATACTGAATTAATTTCATTTAGAAAGCCCATTTAACTAACCGATGTATGTTGCGCTTAAAACTTTCACCAGAAGCATTAAGAGTTAGAAAAAAAAACGGGATACAAACAAACATAATATATAAACGTGACCGGTACGCTTTAATCGCATTTAGTACGCTAATTTTTGGTTGCCGCCTGCGTGTTTCTACCATCACGGACCACAACGTAAAGGCTATAATCAACGTAGGGTTGAATTTTTCTAATGAAACTGTGTCACCATGTACAGTTGTAATGAAAACATGAGCTAAAACTTTTCGGAAGTTGCATGCTTAGTAGGCATAACGCTTTCATTTCGTGTGCCGGTTTTGAACTATATTTTAGAGCTGCACAATCGAAATGAATAATTCCTACTTATTCATTTAGACTGAAAGTTTCTTTATTAAATTATATTTTCTGTCTGGGCGTCTATTCCAGATTTTTTAATTTTTTTTGACAATCGTCAGCCTTTGGGATAAGTGCATAGGTGAATGAATTACCAACAATCTTGGAAAAATGGCTAAAATGTAAATTTGTTCCACACCTGTGACATTGTTAAATGTCTATAGCGACTCCTGTCATCACTGACAGATTAAAATTTGATATTAAAATACGATTTTGGGTAAAATTTAATACAAAACTCACCAGTAAAATGACATTATTCTACTCGAAAATTAAAGTACTCGGCCCCAAAGAGGCCTCGTACTTCAATATTTCCTCGCCAGTAGTGTGTCATTTTCTTGACTTTTATGTAAATAACTATCCCCATCGATCTTGAATCGGAGAATTAACGTATTGTGCTTCTTTCATATTATCCGCTTAATGAGGGAGCTTTTACGACGCCTGGGGAGATTAAGGAAAAAATCGACAAACTTTAAAATTGTTTAACAAAAAAAAAACGCGAAACGTATTCAAAATTGGTACGAGGAAAGTAAAGTTTGTTTACGGACAGAATCGCCGTTTTTGTAAGAAAGTGTAGTCTAAAAAAATCGATAAACTTTAATATTGGCCAAACAAAAAGCTACGGTACCTACCTACTCGACAGATTGTTTAAAGCTCATACTGTCGCCACTTGAAGAAGCACAGTTGGGAATGTAGGGATTATTTATCAACGAATTTCACGGAAGAATTTGTCACGTTGGAAGTAGTGTTTCGTACGTTAACTTGCCAGGTTATTTAATCAGTCTTAGAGATCCACAATTGCTGTTGGAGACGTGTAGCGGAAATACAACGAGTAAAATTTCTCACTCCGGCTTTGGAACCGTCTGAGGGGGGCTCGGGTACTCGCGCTTTTTAAGGATTTCATGTGTAGTAGGTGAAGATGATGTCTGATAGGTATCTAAATACAGGGTGGCCCACTGCAAACAGTCAATGCCAATCTTGCCCACTTAACGACAGTTTTGCCAGAAACGATCGAACACGTAAATTTTAGTTTTGAGGGGGACACCTAAATTGAGTAATACTACTTACATAACTTTAACCCTGAGAAGGGGGGGAATTGCACTCCAAAAATTTTAAATGGGAAGGGATAGTAAATGAGATAGGTCAAAAGGAATGTTCATTATGTTTTCAGAACTGTTTTTATTTTTCAAATCCGATCAGTAGTTCCAGAGAAACCTCGATTTAAATGGATTTGCAGAGCCGTTTTAAATGTTTATTAAGTAGGCGTTGAAGTTGAAATAATTGAGAGCTTGTGTCAGAAATGAACATCTGACATAAGTGCAATAAGTGCACAAGCAATGAAATGAAGCGAAGTTGTGAGTGTGTTAAATTAACTTGTTTAATTTTCAAAAACTATAGCGCAAAGGGTGGAAATTGTTTCGATTTTTTTTGGCGATTATGCCTTCACAAATTCGCTTCCTTGCGTGTGCACTTATTGCACTTATGTCAGATGTTCTTTTCTGACACAAGCTCTCAATTATTTCAACTTCAACATCTACTTAATTAATAAACATTTAAAACGGTTCTGCAAATCCATTAAAATCGAGTTTTCTCTGGAACTACTGATCGGATTTGAAAAATAAAAACAGTTCTGAAAACATAATGAACATTCCTTTCGACCTATACCCATTTAAAATTTTTGGGGTGCAATTCACCCCCTTCTCAGGGTTAAAGTTATGTAAGTAGTATTACTTAATTTAGGTGTCCCCTTCAAAACTAAAATTGACGTGTTCGAGTTTCTGGCAAAACTGTCGTTAAGTGGGCAAAATTGGCATTGACTGTTTTCAATGGGACATCCTATATACATTTCAATACTATAAATTTAGGGCTGAAG
The DNA here is from genome assembly GCF_008802855.1 of Photinus pyralis. Taxonomy (NCBI): domain Eukaryota; kingdom Metazoa; phylum Arthropoda; class Insecta; order Coleoptera; family Lampyridae; genus Photinus; species Photinus pyralis. The sequence continues at coordinate 17,568 of NW_022171356.1, read as the reverse complement.
ACACTTGGGATGATTGCCACCAGAACGCAGCCTCACATTCTGAGTAGAGGTAGGCTTAACTTATGGCAATCGGATGGAAGGATGAAGGGATAAATTACCACCGTCACAACCCGTGAACCCGCAACGAAGAAAGATTTAACTTATGGTAGTCGGATGAAAGGATACTAATGGACACATGCTACTGGTCGAAAATCTCTCTTTATTGCTGTAACGTACCGTAGTGATCCACTTTATAGATACTTGTTATTCATAATTAAGCTTAAAGAATCTTTAACTCTCTGGAATTTTAAAATGGCAATAACGACTGTGTACCTGCTTTGTAACTTTCATATACCAAAGTTTTAAAGAAATAATTTACGACGTGGAGCATAAACAGAATTCGATTGAGACTCAATTAATAAAGGCTATTATATTAATTAATAAATTAATTAATTAAGGTACGTTTCTAATATGCCTAATTGTGTTATGTTGTTTTTAAGGAATGGATTTATAAAGAAAGCGTTCGGGTAGGCAATCAAAGATACCCGTTGCAGAGAGAAGGTGTGAAAATGTGGAACTTAAACGAGCAGCTTTCTTAGTAAAAAAAAGGTGCAGATTGGTCGTTCAATGCGTAGGGTTTTACTAAAAATGTACATGATCGATGAAATTGAATCGTGGAAGTGATATGTGATATTTGGGACCTAACACCAGTCCGCGATTCCGTGGCCATCGGTGCCGAGTACTGCCATTTATGCGTTCGCTTGTAAGTAAATCGAAAATTAATGGTCGTAGTTAACGAAAAACAAGTGGGTATATCTCGCCGCATTCGGCCTCAGATTCACCAACTCCTGGGTATCCTGGTTTGGTGATCGGGAAATAAAATCTGGCCCCGAAAAGATGGTGAGTCCGTGACGTCGTTGTGGGCGGTTTATCGCGCCGACGGGTGTTGTGAGGGTGGTGCCGTTAGGTTGGGGCATACTTAACAAGCCGATGTGTCAAAACACTCACTTTGAATAATATCTTTAAGCATAAAGTTTTCCAAATGAAGAAAACTTTTAGTTCTTCAATTTATTAAGACATTTTCTTGTTGGTATAAAATGCCGGAGCGCCCGTACGCTTTCTAATTTCAAATGGAGCTACTTCAAATTAACAAACTGGCAGACGACAGCCCCTAACATTGTAATTTAAAATCCTACAAGCACAACGTAAAATCTAGGGTGCTAACACTATCAACCAGGAGAGCTTAGTATAGGAGAAGATAAGTGGTATAATAAACCAATGTAACCACAAAACATACAATTTTCCTTTATTAATAATTTTTTCGTTAGTATATTTTGTTACATTGATCGGCCTTGGCAGAAAATTCAGGTAAGAATTCTTTGCACTTTTTGAGTTTATTTTGCACTAACCATTAGTACGTGCCAGAATGAAGTTGTCACTTTATTCCTTGTATTACATTCACTACTTTTCCTTTAAGCTAGCTTGTGTTGAAGGCATGTTCATTTAGACTACGAAAAATTAATGTAGCCGCAATTTTATTTATTATTATTCTTGTACAAAAACGTTTTATTTAAAGGGTTCTCAAGATAATTTTTCTTTTTTTGTTATATGAATCTGGTGTTTAACGACAAGGGAATAAATGTTCATTTCCAATAATGAACTGAACTGTGTAGAAGCTGAAATCTTGAAAATATCGTGACAACCATAGTGAAAACGGCATTCGATCTTTTTGTGATAGAAGACACAGAAAAAAGAACAATTAAAGTCGGTAGACGCATGCAGACCATTGATTGTAGGTTAAATGTTGCGACATTAGTTTACTAACTACTCTATTAATCTGCATTCGGAAACGTCTCCTCTTAATCACCTTGTAATTATTTCCGTAGCTTAATACTATCGTAACACGAATTACACATTAATGGACGAACATGCTTCAAACAAGTATCCATCAATAAATCCACTACCTCTTATTAGGCAATGGCACCGACTCAGGTAATGAATTACTTGCGTCTATTCACGGTTTCATTACAAATGTGCAGACTTTGCTTAACCAACACCTAAATGCATCTACTATCATATTACAGTATCTACCATGCTATGCACGCAAGGATCCAGCTTCTGAATAGTTCCCATCTGAAAATCAGCGCACATAGATCTAGGGATACGCGTCTTTACGTATCCCTGTATAATTTTTTGGTATCTGTGAACTCCCGAAAGATGAGGGCCAGACTTTGCAGACAATGAAAACGCACACTTTTCCTGTTCCCCGTTGCATCAGAAATCTATGTCGATTGTTGGCAAAAGTTTTAAATCAATGTAAAGCTAACGCAAGTTTGAAAGAAACTATACACAATACCATGAGGCTTTTTGTATGAAACGGTCTATGACTGTGCAAAGTAAATTTTCAAGGTAGAACCCATTTTTAATCTTAAAATCTGTCTTACTTTGCTTTTCAATATTATATTCATATGCCAAGCTGAGCGAGGTATCTTTTCAACTTAAGGGTAACCTGAGCTGAATTTTAATATACCCTTATGGTATCTCGAAATTGCTCGGATTTATGGATTTTTATATGCCTACCTGTAACATACACAGTACAAAGAATTTTTTCGATGTGTTTATGTGACTTCCACATTTTCTCGCAATATGACGATTTACGTTGAACCACATAATCGGAATGAAATGAGAAATTGTGTACCGTAAGATACATAAATATAGTTGGCGTTGTTTAAGCTGTAGGTCAATCGGGTTTTCAATTTATTTTTATTAATTTTCTACCCTACTATCCTATTGCATTGGCGTCCTTTGTCGTCCTGCTCAAGCGCACCTTAAACTCGCTCTTCTACAAAATGTAAAAGGGAAACGACTGTATCCATGTCTCTACCAATGCACGGTACGGTGCGACTGTTTCGAAGCCCTTGGTTTACTGTTTCGGTTTAAAATAAAATCAGTTTATACAAATTTTGCGCTGATATAAACGGTTCCACTAAATTCAATCGTAATATGGAGACCAGAGAGAAGATCCCTCGGTGAGTTTGACGAAAACTTAAGAGAACTTGAAATGAACATGAGAGGAAAAGTGAATTTTGGGGAAACTTAAGTGAAATTTGATCAGAAATGTTTGCGGTAACAAAATTCCGTTGGTCAACCACTTCATTTTTGTTCTGATCATTTCACGCTGCTTTCCTCATGGTTCACGGCACGACGTGCGCTGCGACTTATGAATTCTTCGAAAATTATAAAACCACCCCACGCAAACTTATGGGTGGTTGATTTAACTTTTTATCCGCTCGACGCGAACTGTTTCGTGGCGTAACGCGAATTGCCCCACCACATTCTACCAACAACCTAATTCTCTTTACTTGCAATTCTGGTTTACGCCCATTCTGGTATGAAAGGTTTTTTTTTCACCAACAAAATAGCTTCTTCCATCCAATGAAATCGGTTTTCAAGTTGTCAATTACTGTTCACATGAAATTTTCGTTGCTAATTTAGCGGTTCTCATACAATGCAGCAAGCTTAATAACGGCGGATGCAAAATAAACAAAATCCTCCTCTTATCTAAATTGAATGCGTCAATTTTCAGGATTTCTAAGCGCCTAAAACCTTCCCACGCATTTAGTGGTCAGGATCGTAATTCAAGAGCACCTTGCCCACATAAAAAATCGCAAAATTTAGAAATGTCGCCAAACCTTTTACGAGTATATCGCAATCCCAAACAAAACTCCAGACCCTAAATTGAAAGAAACGTAACCTAACTTGTAAAACTAATAAAAAATACTTACCTACCCTATGTCTTTTTGATAAATACAACGGGAACTTCATTTGGATCCGGGTCCCTGCTCAGGATACGGAAATACTTACCACTGTGATTGTAAGAAACTTTTTCGACAATGGTAGCAGATAAAATACATGAGCCACTAAATTTTTACTAATTGAATTCCCACGACTTCCCTAATGGGATAGCCGGAATATGCTGAAAAAACTGGAATTTTACAAGGAAGAATCTGGAGTGGGTTTAGAGCGATGGCAGAACGCCATCTTTAAAAAATACGAAACGATTGTCTATTGTTATTAATTTGTTGATGTTAGATATTTTCAATTTCAGAATTTCATGACACCTGGAATTTACCTGGAACCACCTTAAAATAATAATAATAAAGAAATTAGCTACTTTGGTTCTTATAAGCATTTTTTGCGCTCTACGCATGCAATTGCCTCTCCTCAGATTCAGGCCCGTGCGTATTGCAGCATAGGATTCTTGGAACTGAAAATAGTTAACGTCAACATATTAAGAACAACATCCAGCCCGCTCCAAAAATTTTCTGGAAATTCCACTTTTCTGGCTATTCCACTAGCATCATCCTAGAATCCAGCCCGAAAATGCTCTAAAATGTACCGCTTAGTATTTATAAAATAATGTCCGTGTTTGGAGAAAAATTGGTCCAATAATCGCCAAAACAATAAGCGGCTACGTAAAAAAACACCCATCACCAAACAAGCAATAATTGACATCCACCATCAAAAGAGCGACGATTAACGTCCGTCTCCTTCCTTTAAAACAATTTCCTTTTCTTTTCAACTTCAGCCAACCACTTCCTTGAGAAATTTATGCGCCGTTGAACGTTTATTACATAAAAATAGATTGTTGCTGTTTGACCGTATTGTGGCGCAATGTTGGCGAAACTGAAACTTGGCATATACAGAGTGTCTTCTACAAAATTGAGGTTTCGTTGCTATGAGGGAACATGCCACCTTAATGGTGTAACTCATTTATCATCAAGGGCCATTGTAAGGTTTTCATTTATAGCTGCGGGCCACATCATAAAAAAGTTCGAATAAGAAAAAGTACCGGGTGACCCAATAAAACTGTTCCTCGGTCATATCTCGGGAACCGTTCGTCGTAAGACTAAGGGGCAAAAAAAATTGTTGGGTAAATCGGTCATGAAGAATCGCTGGAAAATATAAATTAAGTATGCTGGCGGCGATGATTCGTGGTCGATTCGGATAACGCAAATAGAAGATGTGGGCAGCGATGGTCGCATTTTTATAATACTCAAAATATATCGCCAGCATATTAAATGCTTCTTGGTTCTAAATCGGCATTTTTGAAAAGATTACAAATTCAAAAACTGCACTTTCCGAATGTAAACACAGCAGAATAATTTACAAATTACGGCTGTTATTATTTTATAATGCATCGTGTTTCATTTGTTTCATTTTCCTACGCAAAAGTGTAGGGTGCTTTTCTTTTGCGCCATCGACAAATACCGGAAATACGTGAAAAGAAAATTTAAGATACAATTTAAGGATTAATCTCATTTTCCCAATATTTGAGGTTAGGAACGAGATTTTGAGAAACAGTTTTCACTGGCATCTTTGGATGTTATTTGGCTACTTTTTCATAAAGAAAAAGTCGTATTGCATTTTTTTTTTATTTTTTTATGATTTTGGGTCAGTGTCAAAACTAGCGTCCTGGCGAAGAAGGATTCAACTAAATTAACTATATTTGGTTGATTCTCATTGTCCAAGGAATGCTCTTTTCAACCATACCAAATTTGTTAAAATCGGTCAAACGGTTAAGAAGTGAAAGCGGGTTATTGCAAAAACAATTGAACGCCCCACACCATCTTTGTTTTTGAAATAACTGAGTTTTTGTTTTTACGAAAATGATAGATAAACTGGTTCTTTTTAAAAATGTGAAAAATGTTTTTTTGTTTTGTTAAGATGGCAGTTACGCCTTCTGTTGGTCATTTTTAGAACTTGAAAATATTTTCCAGCGATTCTTCATGACCGATTTACCTAATAATTTTTTTTACCCCTAAGTCATATGACGAACGGTTCTCGAGATATGGCCGAGGAACATTCTTATTGGGTCACCCGGTACAACATAATAGAAAAAAAATGTATTTTAGCTGATTTTAAAGATAAGAGACTTGCGGTTTTCGTGACCCTGTGCACTTTTTATTGTGAAACTTGATACTACAATCTGAGATATTGGATGAAAACGAAAAGTTTGACGTTTTGGGATGTTGTCATGTCTAACTACCCATGTAAGAGAATAAAGGTTCCTATTTTAGGTATTTTTACGTAGAATCCCAGTGACGTAGGTAAGTAAAAAAATGTGACCAACCGTTTTCGAGATTTGACCCAATCTTGGTATTTTTTAAATGCAACACCCGGTATTTTAACTTAAATTTTTTTGCATTGTTTTTCGTGATTACATTGATGTATCATCCTATATTTTTTTAATCATTTTTCAAAATTTTGAAGTGACGTGTTTCTACCGTCAGCCATTTTTATTGATTGGCATCAGTTGCCTTAGTTACAATGGATACAATAAACAAAACAAAATCTTCATGAATACATGGCCTACTATTTAAAAAAGTAAAAAATAAGGTCTTTTTAATGATCTTCAATTATCAATTAATAGAAAATGCAATATTACTGAAGTCGTTTTTGGAGTTTTTTTGTTTTTTGCGCTTCTTTTTCAAAAGGGACTATAATTTTATTATTTCATCGAAAAACACAAATAAAAACGAAGAAAATGACACCAAATAGAATTCCTTACGATAAATCTCTGAAGGGCAATTTTCATTTGAAAATAGTTATTTGTTTCATTAGTACAAAAAATGTCAGTTTTCGGGACGAGGAAGATAGTTGCTGGACGACGCGTTAGCGGAGTCCAGCAACCTTCCGAGTCCCGAAAACGCATTTTTTGTACGAATAAAACATAAAATTTTTTCTCCAACCCCCTTTACTTCAAATTATATTCCAATTTAGATTCAGTTACAGTTTCACTACTATAGTATAAGAACTTCTGCTTTCTTGTCCTCACGTGTCATGCCACTCTAGTTTTTAGGTTAACTTATAACCTATTCGTTTTTACCTCTTACTTCTCACCTCTCGCGACTTTGTAGGGAGCAAATCTTGAGGTAGCATGTTCTGCCGTTTCTATAATCTCTGACGGAGTGCAATCCATGTCGCTATCAGTTTCAGTCATTTTATTGTATACACAATTAATATTGTTATATTTTGTATTGAAATAAAAAACTTACCATACAGTTTTTTAATTAAAATTAATTGCAATTAACTTTTTCAAATTTTGAATTCAAAATGACAGATAATAGTGCAATGGGTCTGAAGTAGATGGCGTTACGCGCGACGGCGGGTTGTCTACGTATTAAAATTACGTTCACGGAATATGTAAATTACGTTACACATGGTTTAAATAAAAATAGCGAGCGTAAATCATTTTCAATACATGTACATACGTATAGGTAACATCATTATTTGCATTGAAACTGCAAAAATATTTGATTTGTATGTATAGAAATATCTTACAACCTGCAATGTAAAACGATCTCAATGTGACATATCTCCGTGATTGTAATTTTTTAATTGGCCAACTTTCAAGGTCAATTTCTTTTTGGTACTAGGACCAAAAGTATCCACTTTTTGTACAGTTGCCATGGTGAAAGCGATTAATCCGCAAAACGTCAATTTTACGTACCGAACACTGTCACAAAATAGCGTCTTATTCAGGTGGTTGAAGAAAAAAACTCATTTTATTTCTTTTCATAAACCATTTAGACATATTGCCGTTAATACCTAGGGAAGTGGATTTTAATCACTTTATTTTTATGTGGCATGGACACAGCAGTTTTTTCAGCCCATAGTATACGTCATGCGTCTACAAGTAGGCCAGTAGTAAGGGAGTCAATTTTAAATTAATGGCAGGTTGGTCTGAAAACTCGCAAAAATTTGTAAAGTTTTATGATCGCCCACTGTCTTCAAACCTTGAAGCTTTTCGGTTTAGTGTTCTTGAGTAAGCTACTCTTTCTTACCTTGTTCAGATTAAAAACATAATATTGGTTACTTATCTGAGTATCCCTTGTACGAATTCTTGTTTTTACCGCAACAGTGTTCTTTAAACATCTACATATTTATCACTCGGAAGAGAGCGGAATACAATTAAATGATTAAACGAACTTACCTTAGTTGAATCATAATTGTATGAAGATCTCTTCCGAGTGATAAGGTCCCACCCTCACCTACCCTGTGTTGCGGTATAGTTGCTTTCAAATCAATGGCGTATTGCATTAGCGTAGATCATGTAGAGACCTGCCTTACCTACATTTTTTCTTTGTTTTTTAAATGTGTGGCGCGTAACTCACAGATGAGCTACTACATATTTATCACTCGGAAGAGATCTTCATACAATTATGATTGAACTTCACTAAGGTAAGTTCGTTTAATCATTTAATTTTATGCAAGGAATCTCACCCTGAATTTTTCGCAATATTAATGATACACCCCTGTATTTGTATATTTTTCGTCCGTGAGACCCTGGTGTGAATCTCAATACAAATAGCAATTACTTTAGTAAGCTCATTATAATTATAAATTACACCAAACATTTTTTGATTATGATTCTTCAAAAAGCAACAAACCTTGGTTGATTAACCATATCTCCAGTTTAACCAGCTATCTCCATATAAACAAATAAAAAATTGGACACTTATGTGTCTGTATTTAAAAATTACATTCGGCTGTTGAAACCAACAGTTTCCAACTCTTGTTTTTTTGTGCCGTACTTAATTGTATTCGTAAAAAAAATGCTACCCAATACAGTATATACTTTTTTTTAATTTTTTTGTATCTGTTCAAATAACATCAGGAAAAAATAATTGAAGGAGCAAGAGTTTTAAACATGTTGGAAAGTGAATAGAGGGTTGCTGTTATATGCTTATTTTTGGGACTGGTGGCGCAAGAAAGGGGATTTTAAAAAGTGACGAAAATTGTTGAGGGCACTTAACAATTTCAATAAGTTGTAATTACACGGGTTTACAGCAGTAAATTTGGAAAAATCTGTAAATTTTTCTAATTTTTCCCAAAAAAATGCAGGAGGAAAAAAGTCAAATTATGAATGGAAAATGTAAGGGAACAGTAAAAATGTTAATAAAAACGGAGACGATTTACTGATTTTGTTCGCTAAAAAAATAAGATTTTTTGATGGCGAAACGGGTCGCTTTAAACCAATTAATTAAATTGATGCCTTTTGCCTTTTTGGTCATTTACAAACGTAGTTTACTGGTTAGCAGTTATGTCTAAGTGCAGAAGCATGCATATTACATAACATGTACCACGATAGTACGTTTTAAAATCCGTTCCAGCTTAGAGGTTAGATACCAAAAATTGAAAATGGCAACGGTCATTTTGCACTTAATTTGTCTTAAATAGCATTTTCGTCGAATAAAAACCAGATGAAAGAATGCAAGTCGTCTCTCAACAAGAGGAATGCTAAGATTAATTAGAACTTTATTTAAATATGTTAAGTTAAATGTATTAGTCACAAAAAAATGATGTTTTGGTTTCTGTATTTTTGGTAAATGTGATTTAAATAAATTTGTTAGTAAGATTTTAATTTACAGTTATATTCTTGCATTGCGACGATGTAAAATGGACTACGACTAGGATATTTGCCAATTCGTGATCTGCGGTTATCGAAACCTATAATTCTACTTGTCCGTCCGATGGCCAGGATGTTGTCAAAACGTACGATAAGTCCAGTTTTTTCCTGATGATTACTTGTTAGCGCTAGACGTTGTCACTTTTTACTTGCAAAATTCAATGGTTTCGAACATGCACAGCCACAGTTTAGATTATGGCTAAACCATTTATTAGAAACTGGTGGATTCCGTTCAGGTTCTTGATTGATGCTTTGGAGGAAACTGTCATAGAAATTACAGCTGATAGTCTCAGAAAAGGCTTCGCATTTATATCTAGATCTTCATGACTTGAATGAAGTGCGCCACAAGTTGGCAAACAAGGTTCAAATTTGCATGCTAGGATCAATTACAGTTTCTCCATTCATGCGCTTCTCATTAAAATATTGCTCATAAGCATGCAATATCGACTATATAATGCAACACCCATCGGATTTGTATTACAAAAAAAAAGTTTCCCATCTACACAGCTTCTTCATTTCCAGAAAGCTACAATTTATGAATAATTTTGGTCATTACCAACTGCATCTCAAAATTGCCATTTTTTGCAAACGTCGGAATTTGTGTAGACATTTATTTCTAATTTCATTAAAATTACCTTGACACGGCAACGCGTTTTATAATTTTATTTATTGCAATTACCGCCGAGTGTATTCAAATTCATTGAATAGCTTAACGTTAAGTACGCTAGATTTAAAAGGTCGTAAAGAAGTTGCTGCGAGCTATACCGAGTGTTTCTAGTAATCGCATTTTAATATTTCTTCTTGTTCAAATGTTCGAAAGATAATTGCGAGCTGTTTGCGGATTTAGCACACCAGAAAAGAATGATTAATGGGAACTATTAATTTTTGCATCATGCACGCTTACCTTACGTTTAACAAGGAATACGAAAACTGGGATTGTAATTAATTGCCAAATTTTGCAACACATTGAAAAAAGAAGAAAGAATAACTGGTAATTAAATACAAAACAAAATCAAGGGGCTGTTCGGTCTCAAACATGCAAGAATTCAAAACAAAGCAGATCTGTAGGTAAGTAATGCACTTCGGTAGATTATTGTGATCATCCACAGCGACTTCTATATAGAATCAATCTAACATTAGAGGTGGGAGAAATTCCACTTGTAAAAGAAATATTTATACCATAATTCAGTATATAGTTAGGGGACAAGGATTTTCCATTTGTAAACGACCCCTACGCATAGCTGAGAATTTACTTTTTATATGAATTTCTCTTATCTTCATGACAATCATTTATTTGGAGGATCACTTTTTAGTTTAACAAAATTATTCATTTCATTTCTGTATGACATTTCTTCTTAAAATGTTTGTGCTTTTAGAATTTTTCTAAATCGAATGTCTCATTAACCTGAGTTTTTATAAATTTTAATGAATATTCCGTTCTCTTCTTCAAATTTTTCTTTCTTTTAATCTTTCTTCAAGAGATTCTCAAACTTTTTTTATTTTTTTTTCTGCCAATTTCTCGGCGAGTTGCTGTTCGTTGAAATCCCACAAGACGCTCGTCTGACGTTGAGTTTCGTTTTGTTGGTCAAGTCAAATTCATTACGTAATAATCAGAAAACCAGCCGAGTTCAAGTTAAAGTTTTAAGAAGACGTACGTAAAATATTATATTGGCGAAATCCACCAATATGCGGATTACGGGTGAACAGGACGTGGGAAATGAATACCGACAAAGGGAATGTGGTAACCCCCGATAAGATCTTACTGATAGTGGAGTAAAAACTCGCTGTTTCTTCCTCCAGCATTATTCATTTTTTTTTAATTTTTCTTGAAGGTAAAGATTCCTAGAGCTAATTTGCAATAGCGAACTTCTTTGGTCGGCGAAATTTCCTGGGGCGAATATCAGACGAATTTGTCAGAGGATAAGTATTCCAAAGAAAATGCCATTTTCTGTTTCACTGGCAGTATTCACAACACAATAGCACTTCCGTCTTGAAAATGAGAAAATTATCCGAAAATTTTTATCTGCTTTAATTTTCTTAATTTTTGTAAATTTGAATTATTGCGTACTAGAAATTTTATAATCGTTGTCTCTGTCACTCTCAGACTGTAAACCTATAACTTTGGTAAAAAAAGAGAATCGGATTGATGTAACAACAACAAGCAACTGTTTTCCGCCTTGAAATTGTTAGTTTTAGTGATCATTTTGTAGATGAATACCCAGTATCTAGAAGCGTTTTAAGTTCGTCGCTTCGTTACTAAGATGTACTTATTTGCTCTAGGAAAAAAGAGAGTGAGCTTTGTGTGTTTTCATTTTGTTTAAGGAGACGGTTTCCACCGGGTGTTACGGTTCATGACCACTACGAGCGCTCGCAAAGGTTTTGTGTATTTAGAAGAATAGGTACATTAATTAAGTATTTATTGGAGTTTTATGTTTTGTTGTTGAATTGGGCGGCCATCCCACACCTATACATATGTATATGCATACAGTTACGTCTCTTTACTAGTAAGGATCTGGAAGGAGAACACATTAACACCTAAGCAATTGTAAACCAATATTTCCTTCATTGTTTGTCTTACCGCCAATAACGCAAGTAAAGTTTCGTATTGCATATATCCGTTTTGTAATCGTTCCTGTAGGAATATTTAAATTGCTTTTTTCCGAATGTTTTCTTGTTAGGTAAGAAAAGAGAGAACGTGATAGGAGACCCCGCCGCTTGACCTCACATTCTAAGAAAAAAAGGGTCGAATTTGGAGATTTCACTCCGACTATTTTGATAAGTATAATTAACCGTAATCGTGTTTACAGTAACCGCTTCCGGTTAAGTCGAGATTACGCACCCTTATCGCAAGGACATGCCGTCGAGCTGGAAAGACCGCCGATCCCGCCACAGCCGAATTTTATATGAGGTAAACACTTAATTTAGAGGAGATCTTTTACCCTTTTTGTTTGTCATAAGTATGATAAGTAGAGTCATAGAGTAATTTATTACTCTATGGTAGAGTGAGGATAAAAATGCATTTATTTTTATAAAATAAGCGCTTATTATATGCATCAAAACGGGTAAAAAAAGCTAAAAAAAAGGCAAAGTAAACAAACATATGCACAATCAACCATCCACACAAAAAAACCTGTATTCCCCAATAAAACATGATTATGATGAAACTAACTCTAATTATCGGAAAAACAATTTACAATAATTATGTATTTATCCAAATTTGCAATTAAAAATTTTGCCTACGGTCCGATAAAATATTTTTATAGACGGAAAAGCTTCTCTCGGTATCTGCAGAGGTAATTGGTGCAAATTTAAAGACGTTTAATGGTGCTGTAGTATGTGCTTCTAAATCTTCAACGAAATTTCCGTTTAGGCTTTTGGAGATTTTAGAAAGAATAAGAAAACCAGAATTTTTTGTTAGCGCGTCCTGTAATTTCTTCTGAACTATATCGGCTATTGGACCTTTTATCTTATTTGTGTCTCTTTGAAAATCTTCTATGATTTTAATTGATTTGTCAAGTGGCAAATTTTGGGATTCTAATTTTTTACAGTGCGCTATTCATTAAAAATGCAAACCCTAATATTCTTGCCCACATTAAGTTAATATGCGAGATATTATTCTAATCTCAGTGTAGAAATGTAAAAAAAGCAAGCAAAAGCGTTTAAAGGCATTAAGCACCATTGTTAAAAAAAATGAAAAATTGCAAAATAAAAATAGCCTCAAACCAGGCCTCAAACGCTTTCATTTTTCATGAAACGTGTATATCCAAAACCATTATGTTCTGCATTCAACATTAACGTGTAGGCAAAATGCCATAAATCCGCACTCTAATGATAAGTTACCTAGCTTTTCCGTAAATTTATTATGCATTCAGGCCGTTTAATTTTTGCTTTTATATTAAGTTTATCTCAATGTATCTATAGCTTTTGTTTTTTCCTGAACCGTAATTACTACCGTTCCTTTAATTAAAAGGCACGCTTTTTGATATTTTCCCTGGCATTAATTATAAGGCGCGGGGGGGGGGGGTTTCGCCCACCGCTCGCCCTTTAGAAGCCCTGGGACTGCCGATCTACATTCGAATTACGTGGAGCTTACTATCATCGACCGCATCTTGACCAAAGGCAAGAGAGAACAAACACTTCTGGTGGCGCCCGAAGCACTCTCGTTCCGCCGTTCCCCAAAAATAACATGAAGGTACCGGACAGAGATTGCATCAAATTTTACCAAAATTCTGAACCCGTCTGACTACTACCATATACAGTGCGTTCGAGATGAGATATCTCATTTATTTGGCGAGATACGAAAAATTTGTCAAATGTAATTATTTTTAAATGCGACTTCGCATCTATCGGATAGCATTTTGAAACCTTGCTGTACGACAACAAAAAATATGGATATGGTTCATACACAACAAAAATGGAAAAATTCGTAATTCAATATTTAGAGAACTTATGAAATCTAGCATGCCGTGTGCTGTCAGGATGCGCGGTGTCTTTTCTGTGTGATACGGCACACGGCATGCTAGATTTTAAAAGTTTTCGAAATATTGAATCACGAATTTCTCCATTTTTTTTATATCCACCATAGGCACATTTGATGTTGTTGGACAACAAATTTATTGCTCCTTTAAAATATCTTAAAAACATAGGCATTACGTTTGAAAAACAAAAGTTGCCTCTAATCCCGGTTAAACCGGAAGTGTCACCGGAAGTTGCAATGTGAGATCGGATAGATCGTAATCACATATAAAATTATATTTGACACATTCCTCGTATCTCGCCAAATAGGACCGATGTCGAGAATATCGAGATACATTTGTAGCCCTCTAATCCCAACACAGTGATAAGGTATGAAAGGTTGGGCAAACTGGTCTATACGAAATTCCCTATCACGGGAGCGTGATTTTGGATTCATGGAAAGAGCAGATGACCGGTAGTCAATAGCGGCAATAACTACAATGCGATCAAATATGAGTTGCTGTCGAGTCACCTTTGGAATTATTGTTTACATGGGAAATCGTACTTCACTTGAACTTCCAAAGGCGACTCGACAGCAACTCATTTTTAATCGCCCGTTATCTGATTTGGAATTTTGGAAAAGTTGGGAACAAATGTTTTATATGAGCGTATATCACAAACTTCCTCCAACTCATAAGCTCATAAGCCACGTGTGGATTCTGTCATCGTGTGTAATCATGCCTAAATATTCTTGATAGTTTTGTTAATTAAAATCAATTAACTATTAAATATGGCACAATTGTGATGTGCATTTTATTAAAGGCGAAAGACGAAAATTACTCCACTGGATATGTCTAGGCGCGAATATTAATAATTCAAATTACTCGAGGACGGAGATTCGCAAATAGATGCGCGTGGTGGGTTTTCAGTCGAGATACCGAATGTTACCAATCAGAGTACAATGCTACGATAGTTTTCAGTGTAGAAACGTGATGGACATTGACAATTGTTTAAATAATAATAAGTACATCTGAATAAATTTGTTTAACGCTTCTTTACTGTTAAAAAGTTACTAGTGAATATAGACTGACTGCGAAAGTGATGAGTGGTCTTTTAAGGGATGGGCGATTTCTCCACGAGGCTAACACTGTAAGCTGCGATCACCATAGCTGTGAATTGCCATTTCGCACACAATTCCACGCCGCATAACAGCCCAATTAAAGTTTTCGCATTGCGAACAAACTGTAAATCGAATTCCTTGCAGACCAGAACGGCGTCGAATTTCAATTACCTACTTTTACAGGCGATGTTAAATGCAAAATTGAAGCTGTACCGAAAAGCGTAAAAATCGCAACGCCTTGAAATGTCCTCGTCGACTAATTTTCGTCAAACGCCCCTGATAAATATTTAAACCGAAAGTGAGGCAATGATCATAATGAAAAATTCATTTCCACGGTTTCGTAATAGTAAATGGACTGGTCGTAGTTTACTCCTGCACGCTGCATACGCGCATATAATTAATAGGTTTCGCTCTTTATTCTGCAATGTGAACCTTCAAAGAAACCAGCGACGGACTCGTACATAACAAAGACTTGACTCTTGACAAACTTGTTCCAATAATAACTGTCAATAGTATAATGGACTTATGCATAATAAAAGTGTCGTTAAACGTACAAATTGCGAACTACCGATTTATGTCGTTATTTTAATTTTTTCAGGTAGTGTACGCACGAGGAACTGAAACGCGATAATGCCAATTTAAGCCGCATTCATCATTCACAATTCAACAATAGAAGAGTTTTTGTACTAATGGCATTCACTCAATCTACGATTACAAAAAAGTTACTTCTATCGTGGGAGGTGTACAAGTACAGTACAATAATAATAAATTGTACGCGTCCTTAACTGTACATCAAACCCTTTTTTTTCCCCCAGAACGCAATATAGGTTAATGAAAGGTAAAGATCCTTATCCAATTGGCGCATTTGAATTTTTACGGATCGATGACAATTTGACACGAAGAATTGCAGAGCAAGTGCCTGTCCTCCCACGGTTTTATCTAACTGTACCTAGCTTTGTTTTCGTTGGATACGACACTGCATAGATACCAATCTATTAAATATCTACTATATGTTTCCTGTACACGAAGCAATCCCGCTGTTTGTATAATAAACGATTTGATAAGTTTGTACAATATGCTCCAGACGCAAACTGTTTCAAAACAAATATTTAATACCTCATACCCTCGGGAACGCCATATGAAAAAATCCAAAAACACGTTCCACCTTTCATTTCCAAGGAATTATGGCGCACTTCGGTATTTACATCAGTGTCATCTCAACAACGGTCGCATACCTTCGCTCTGTCGTAATTAATACCTCATCGTACCCAGTACCCCACTAAATATTTAAGCGATATAAAGATTTCGAGATACCGAATGAGGTTACAAACTAATTAAGCACATAAAATTAAGGTAAATAATAACCTTGATATATAAATCTCCGATAAAGATCTCTTGCCTTATTGGAACGTTCTCAAAGCGTCATTGAATATTCTCGTAATTAGTATCGAGGCCTATATACTAAATCGTCGGATTAACTAATTAAATTTAATTTTAAATGCTAACAATCGATACGTCCAGAAGGACCTGTTATTTTGTTGTAATCGACTTATCCCTACCATACTTATTCCATTACAATGCTATAAAAATTGGTTAGTTATGGCAAAGATGAAAATAACGAATTTCATCCTTTTCTACAATGAATCAATAACACCTGTTGCAAAAGCATGTGAACTTCCACAATTTCTTCCTAATACGTATACCGCCAGTATAATATATTATAGTTTTTAATATAAAATTGCTTTGACGGAACGCAGGTAAGCATTCCTAGTGAAGTGAAAACGGTAAAAATTATTAATTATACGAAGTCATTTTATTTAAATGACTTTGTTGTAGGGGTGGTTTGCCGTTTTGGCAACCTCCGTGGATCGACTGAACGTAGCATTTGGAAGAAAAGTGGAATTTTCTTAAAAGATTAATTTATTTTGCCCAAAATCGTCCTGGAAACCTTCACTTTCATGCCTACTTTCTGTCAGGAAATTTTAGTTTTCATGACAGAGGCAGAGCAGACTACGTTTCCTGCCGCTTGTCACTTTACCGGCCGCACCGTCACTTTACCGGCCGAATTTGTGACATTTCCAAATGTCTATAATGACTACTGTCATCACTGACATATTGACAAAAGTTCTATATAAAAATTGAAATTTTATATTAAAATACGATTTCGGGTAAAATTGAATACAAAACTCGTCAGTAAAATGACATTACCTGACTGGGAAATTAAAGTACTCGCCCCCAAAGGGGCCTCGCACTTTTATATTTCCTCACCAGTGATGTATCAATTTCCGGACTTTTATGTAAATAACTAAAATGTTATTGTATTCTTTAATGGATGGTGATTTTTCTGTGTTTTTCCTTTCCCTTGTTTTACAGTGCGAATCCAAGCCCTTCGTAAAATTCATAATTTTCCAGTTTGATCTTGTGTTTTTATTTGTCACGCTATTGTATCTGTGGTTAAGTTATCATGGAGAGTTTTATCATACAGGATTAGTTAGTATTTAAGGAGGAAGTGTGAGAACTTTCTTGCTTCTTTACTTCATTT
>NW_022171355.1:0-4355 GCF_008802855.1 Photinus pyralis | reverse complement strand
GATATAATTGACATATAATAGGCAAATGAAAAATAAACAAAATTTCTCATGCAAATTTCCAAAAATATATGTGCACTACGGTATACAAATCAAAGATTTTAAAATTATTTACAGTTATTGACGTAGGTAATATCCTTTTCTGGTAACAATTGATCTTATCTCTCCTTGAAAAATGCAACTTTAGTACACTTAAGTAGAGATCATATAGTGTATAAAATGACATTGGTGTGGTAAGGAGAGATCATGCGGTGTTGTCAAATGTACTTGTTCTAAAAATAGATTTCGTTATCTTTTGCGAATACTTAACAGGTTGTTAGCCTTCCTGTAGGATTCCTTCGCGTATTCTTTCTTCGATCAAGCGGCTTGAAATATTATAACATTTAATTAAATAATAGCTAGTGTAATACTCTATTTTACATCGATGATAAATATTAACGATTAGCTATTTATTAAAGGAAAGAGTTCCCGTTGGAAATGATTATTTTATTTTTCTAACAGCTGATAGCGGTGTATAAGTCTACATCTTTGAATTAAAGGACCCAATTCAAACTCACTTTCAAGGTACAATTGCCATTATAATTAATGTAATAATTTTTTGGCATTATCTGAAATGCTTCAAAATTGATCATGCATAGGTATTCATCCTACAATCATGTATAAACATCAAACCCAAAGAAATCATTATCAAATTGCTTTTTTATCTCTTCCGGTATCGTATGGTGCGGTTGGTAAAAAGCAATCACAAGAACTCTAAAGTTATTTGCTTATGATTACATGTAAACCATTAGGTTGTTCAGTATTTCGTAATGAAATCTGCAAAAAGTTCATTTTTGAAGAAATATGCCTTCGTTAGTCAAATTGGTTCAAACCATGGAGGTGGTCATTTTGGTTCAAAAACATTTAATTCATCCTACAATCATGTATAAACACCAAACCCAAAGAAATCATTATCAAATTGCTTTTTTATCTCTCTTCCAGTATCGTATGGTGCGGTTGGTAAAAAGCAATCACAAGAACTCTAAAGTTATTNGTGTTTATACATGATTGTAGGATGAATTAGATGTTTTTGAACCAAAATGGCCACCTCCATGATTTGAACCAATTTGACTAACCAAGGCACCTTTCTTAAAAAATGAACTTTTTGCAGATTTCGTTACGAAATACCGAACAACCTAATGGTTTACATGTAATCATAGGCAAATAACTTTAGAGTTCTTGTGATTGCTTTTTACCAACCGCACCATACGATACTGGAAGAGATAAAAAAGCAATTTGATAATGATTTCTTTGGGTTTGGTGTTTATACATGATTGTAGGATGAATACCTATGCATGAGCAATTTTGAAGCATTTCAGATAATGCCAAAAAATTATTACATTAATTATAATAGCAATTGTACCTTGAAAGTGAGTTTGAATTGGGTCCTTCAATTCAAAGATGTAGACTTATACACCGCTATCAGCTGTTAGAAAAATAAAATAATCATTTCCAACGGGAACTCTTTCCTTTAATAAATAGCTAATCGTTAATATTTATCATCGATGTAAAATAGAGTATTACACTAGGTATTATTTAATTAAATGTTATAATATTTCAAGCCCCGGGTGCCAAATAATGTTAACGCACCGCTTTATGGAAGAAAGAATACGCGAAGAAATCCCACAGGAAGGCTAACAACCTGTTAAGTATTCGCAAAAGATAACGAAATCTATTTTTAGAACAAGTACATTTGACAACACCGCATGATCTCTCCTTAATACACCAATGTCATTTTATACACTATATGATCTCTACTTAAGTGTATTTATTTTTTGATCTCATCCTAACTGCTTTTTATATGGATAATTTTAATTGTATGAATTTCTTTCCCCTCTATAGGGGTAATGATAGAAGAACATATTTCATGTCATTGGCAACCCATTATACACGCATATTTTTAACTTTAAAGGGGGATCTCAGGTTATCCTACTATTATCCGGATCTCGACTTATATCAATAATAGATATATATATATATATTATTATATTATTGATATAAGTCGAGATCCGGATAATAGTAGGATAACCTGAGATCCCCCTTTAAAGTTAAAAATATGCGTGCATAATGGGTTGCCAACGACATGAAATATGTTCTTCTATCATTACCCCTATAGAGGGGAAAGGAATTCTACAATTAAAATTATCCATATAAAAAGCAGTTAGGATGAGATCCAACAATAAATACACTTAAGTAGAGATCATATAGTGTATAAAATGACATTGGTGTGGTAAGGAGAGATCATGCGGTGTTGTCAAATGTACTTGTTCTAAAAATAGATTTCGTTATCTTTTGCGAATATTTAACAGGTTGTTAGCCTTCCTGTGGGATTCCTTCGCGTATTCTTTCTTCGATAAAGCGGTGCGTTAACATTATTTGGCACCCGGGGCTTGAAATATTATAACATTTAATTAAATAATATCTAGTGTAATACTCTATTTTACATCGATGATAAATATTAACGATTAGCTATTTATTAAAGGAAAGAGTTCCCGTTGGAAATGATTATTTTATTTTTCTAACAGCTGATAGCGGTGTATAAGTCTACATCTTTGAATTAAAGGACCCAATTCAAACTCACTTTCAAGGTACAATTGCCATTATAATTAATGTAATAATTTTTTGGCATTATCTGAAATGCTTCAAAATTGATCATGCATAGGTATTCATCCTACAATCATGTATAAACATCAAACCCAAAGAAATCATTATCAAATTGCTTTTTTATCTCTTCCGGTATCGTATGGTGCGGTTGGTAAAAAGCAATCACAAGAACTCTAAAGTTATTTGCTTATGATTACATGTAAACCATTAGGTTGTTCAGTATTTCGTAATGAAATCTGCAAAAAGTTCATTTTTGAAGAAATATGCCTTCGTTAGTCAAATTGGTTCAAACCATGGAGGTGGTCATTTTGGTTCAAAAACATTTAATTCATCCTACAATCATGTATAAACACCAAACCCAAAGAAATCATTATCAAATTGCTTTTTTATCTCTCTTCCAGTATCGTATGGTGCGGTTGGTAAAAAGCAATCACAAGAACTCTAAAGTTATTTGCTTATGATTGCATGTAAACCATTAGGTTGTTCAGTATTTTGTAACGAAATTTGCAAAAAGTTCATTTTTTAAGAAAGGTGCCTTGGTTAGTCAAATTGGTTCAAACTATGGAGGTGACCATTTTGGTTCAAAAACATCTAATTCATCCTACAATCATGTATAAACGCCAAATCCAAAGAAATCATTATCAAATTGCTTTTTTATCTCTTCCAGTATCGTATGGTGCGGTTGGTAAAAAGCCATCGCAAGAACTCTAAAGTTATTTGCTTATGATTACATGTAAACCATTAGGTTGTTCAGTATTTCGTAATGAAATCTGCAAAAAGTTCATTTTTGAAGAAATATGCCTTCGTTAGTCAAATTGGTTCAAACCATTGAGGTGGTCATTTTGGTTCAAAAACATTTAATTCATCCTACAATCATGTATAAACACCCAATCCAAAGAAATCATTATCAAATTGTTTTCTTATCTCTCTTCCAGTATCGTATGGTGCGGTTGGTAAAAAGCAATCACAAGAATTCTAAAGTTATTTGCTTATGATTACATGTAAACCATTAGGTTGTTCAGTATTTCGTAACGAAATCTGTAAAAAGTTCATTTTTGAAGAAAGATGCTTTGGTTAGTCAAATTGGTTCAAATCATGGAGGTGACAATTTCAGTTCAAAAACATCGAACTTATCCTGCAATCATGTGTAGGTAAACACCAAACCCGAAGAAATCAGAATAAAACTGCTTTGTACCTCTCTTCCACTACGCGTAGGATACCTAATTGGTAACATCAATCATAAACAATTTACCAAATTTAGGCAGCGCTGTAATATCTTTGGTTCTTTTCCCGATGAACTTGGTATAGAAATAACGTTTTTGACATCTTTTGATCAAAATACAGGTGGTAATCGAAAGTGTATCAAATTCCCTTATTGGGCACCGTGGTAGGTGTGTTCCTAGCTTATAGTTACGATACCCTTAGAATCCATTATGACCCTCTTATTTTAATTATTAATTTATAACGTAACGTGGATTAGGAATAATACATATGAAGTAGCAGAAACAAATTATATTTACGTTAAAGCGCACATAGTACAGCTACCTCATTCATTATTTGCTATCGCACTTTAAAGCGAGAGTACCGCTTTGCAATGTTGCCGTTTATTTGGATCTCACTTTATTTAAAATATAACGCATTATATATAACGTAAGCAGCGCCCCCTAAGATGATCATTCAAGAACTTCGCGTGTATAAATTTTGATAAAAACCTA
>NW_022171354.1:0-762 GCF_008802855.1 Photinus pyralis | reverse complement strand
AATTTTTTGGAAGTAAACATTTCGTGCATACAGTTTTGGGGGGCGGCCTTCGCGGTTGCCCTGAATTAAAGTCAGAAGTGATGTTTACTAGAGGATCCTTTGGGTCCTTTAAAACAAGTGAGTAAGGAGTGTTTTTTATGCTTCACGTAAGTTAAAGAAGAAATAATGCTATTGCGCCATCTTCTGCGGATTGCGGTGTGTTAAAACATTGAAATACTTAGCTTTCCAGCCACCCTTAACAAATCATTTAAATACCGTAAAGAGATCGTAAAACGGGTCAACTACAGTTTCCAGGGGAACACATTTCTTCACCCCATACCCATAACAACCCAGATATTGATTATTTCAAATGGGAATATGTAATAGTAGGGGAGCCCAATAGGGGATTTTGGGATTTACTCAAACGCGGTAGATTAACATAAAGAAAGATACCTTGCGCCATGCTCAGTACCTCCACTACATATAAACCCTTAACATAGGATCGTGGATCCTGGGCAGGCCATCAGAATAGAAAATCTGTCGTTAGAAATACTCGAGCACGTCCGAAAAAAGTTTAGGTTGGTTGACTACGTGTGCAAAAGTGTGCATTTCAATAATCTGACTATTTGAGGGTGGCGTAAACAATGGGAGAGTCACAAACTTGCTTCGAGCTTGCGTCACGTTCAAAAATAAGAGAACCATACTCTAGTTTGGATCGCACATAAGCAGCATATAGAGATTTGATAGCAAAAATATTGGAAAAATCACGACAATTTCTGATAA
>NW_022171353.1:0-434 GCF_008802855.1 Photinus pyralis | reverse complement strand
CCGCCAGCTCAGACCCGCTGAAACCACGCTTCGCCTACGATCCGAGCCGCTTGTATATATTGTATATATTATTTGACAATAAAACCATTTGGTTTACGTGCCAAAAAACCGATTTCTGGTACTTGTCATGACTCTTGCCGATCCACATCAACTTGAAATTTCAAAAAACACCATTAAAAAGTCACAGGAAGGTTATACACTGCCTTTTGTTGAGGCCCGAAGAAAAAATTGTCTGAGATCGACCGGGAAAAAACATTTTCTTATAGAATAGGACCTGTAGAATCCATAATTTCAAAAGGTCCAAGATTGGGATACTAGTTCAAAAGTTACAGCTCTTTGAATTTTCTTTCGAAATTGGTTTTTAGTCTATAACTTTTGATTGAGAAGTCTAATCGAAAAAGTACGAATTGTTATGGATTCTACGCCCCAAAATT
>NW_022171352.1:0-9193 GCF_008802855.1 Photinus pyralis | reverse complement strand
AAAAAAAGGTCAAAATTAATAAAGTTTTGTAAATTAGCTTTTTTTTTAATCATGAGTTGGTAACACAATCATATGTTTGGTTGGTAACATAATTTTGTAACTACCCACTTTTAATAATGCACTGGGTCACATTTAAAACTTCCACATCTCTGGTTAATAAATATTTTTTGTAACGAATTGCGTAAAAAAAGGTCAAAATTAATAAAGTTTTGTAAATTAGCTTTTTTTTAATCATGAGTTGGTAACACAATCATATGTTTGGTTGGTAACATAATTAAACTACCCACTTTTAATAATGCACTGGTCACATTTAAAACTTCCACATCTTTGGTTAATACATATTTTGCCTTTGCAATGAGTGCTACTACTGTCACGGCATTGCATCGTTTGCACTGAATATCTTGAGTTGCGTAAATACACTCGTTACATTTAAAATCCTTGGAAGCTTTGTGTGTGTTAATATGTGCTTTCTTAAACTGCATATTATGCGAATAGTTGCAGAATATCACTGGTCACATTTTAAGACGTTTTAACAATAAATTTTAGTTTTTCTTGAGTTCCAATTCTGAAAAATAATTTGATTGGGTTATAAGTTCTTGTTTATATATTTACGTAAAACTTTTAGTGTACGTCTGTTTCCGATTAATCGCACTAAATACCCTCAACCAACGGTTTAATTGATTTTACAGCAGATGACAGTTAACCATGACATGACGTTCGTTGACTTCAATAAGTACTACCAACCGAAGAACGCGCATAACCCCTTATCTCCAGCGGAAACTAAAAACACCGCGATGCGGGAAAGTCGTTTTCCCGTGCATCGAGGATGCTTGGAAACATTATCTTTCCAATCAATGAGTACAAAAATACTTTAACAGGGTCTACTTCATCGTTGCACGGTTTCAATTTTCAAAATTCAACACTTACCAATGGTACATTTAATATTACATTAATGAATAAGTATGAAAATAAATTATAATTTTTTGAATAAATAAATGAAATTGTTGTGCTTCCATAACAATACTTTTCCCTCCGGTGACAGGAAAAGGAAAAGTAAAAACTGCTCTAACGATAATGTCAAACTTTGGCGCCTACTACTCAGTCGAACAATGGCCTAAGATTTTGACGTTTGAAGAATAATTTTTAGTCAGTCGGAAAAAATGGCATATTATTGTTTTGTTTATGTCACCACAAAGCAGGTGATTTCCGTACTGTACGGGAATCTGCATTCCCGTACAGTACAGGAAAATATCTATATTATTGTGAGCATGAAAAAGTAAAAGAACAGTTATATACACAAATGCATAGTTTATTTTGTATTAATATGTAAATTAATAGTAGGTACAATTATTGCAGTTTCCAATCAAATTTGATATTCCAGTCAATGTCGACCCTACTTCGTAATTAATTGAACAATTCGACTCCGTATTTATTAGACTGGTTCACTTTTCGGAGTTTTTCTGTCCTAGGAGCATTTCAGACAACATTTGGCCAACAAGGCTTTTTTTACTATAATTGGTACCTGCTGAACACGAATATCGATGTTGGCACCTCGAAATCTGAACAGGAAGTCCAGAATTCAAGATGGCGGCCAATTTCCGAAAATGTTGATCTTTTCACGCAATGCTTCTTCACTCTGGGAAGTCCTACTTGATTAACCGAGATGGGGCAAGGGACGTGCGCATTCTTCCAAACGGACGTTTGGTAGCGACTTCTCCCTACCGAACTAAGCGGGACGCGCACCGTCTATGGTATCGGCTACCTAAAAAGAAGAAAAGACGGCACCTAAAATATGCGAGCCAAGTCGATACTCTGAACAAGTGAAGTTTTATGTACCTAATTATGATACCAACCTTGTACAGTTTTGTCACGAAGATTTTTGCAAAAGATATATCTTCTCGCTGAGGAGTATGGTACCCAGCGTAAACAGTAAAGGAGAGCGCTTTTGAAACACTCTCTGGTTCACATCCGGGTTCGGATATAGATATTTGTAAATGTCTAGTGGGTTGGGTTGGTAGACCAGCCTTGCCTGAAATCCCCCTGCTTAAAAATAAAGGTCAAAAATAAATAAATAAAAATAAATGCACACAAGCGTGGAAATTCACAATGGCAAATGGCGTGACATCACTTCCTGTGATAGCGTAAAAGGACAGGATATTCGTTACTACTCCCTTTGGCCAATTCTTCTGCGCACCATTATGGATAGGAACAAAGACTATCTTTCTTGAAGTACCGGTCAGCAACCAAACTTAGTTTGCCAGTATTTTCTCGAAGTGATGAAGAAGCAACAGAAATACATCTGTATCTGTAGCGTTATCCTAGTATCCGCTTCCTTGTGAAAAGCTTCTAAGGAGGAAATCTGTGTCGTCTGGCTCTACAGAAAACTTTTCTTTCGTCACTGAAGCCTTCCAGCAATGAGCAGTACGCCGTCAAATGAGGCATCTTCAAAGTGATGCGACAATAACTTGTTTCTTTTTGTTTTCCTCTAATGAAAGGAAATTCTTCCATGTGAGGTAATGGAATATCGCGGATATCTATCACACGACGCACAGGAACCAAAATGCTTGTCAAAACAGAAATAATTTAATAATTACACGCTGTGAACAAATTTAAACAGTAGCCATACAGTAGGTACTACGAAAAAAAGGTTTCCACTTTTACGCACTTTGACGTTAGAAAAACTATGGAATCATTATTTAAACATTTGTTCACTATTATTATCGTGCCGTACCTCCGTCAGGAATAACATTATAATCCGTTTTTAGATCGATAAAATCGGTCGCATGAGTGAAAAGATCAACATTTTCGGAAATTGGCCGCCATCTTGAATTCTGAACTTCCTGTTCAGATTTCGAGATGCCAACGTCGAGATATTCGTGTTCAGCAGGTCCAAATTAGTAAAAAACGCCTATTTGGCCAAATGTTGTCTGAAATGCCCCTAGAACCTGTTAAAACGCTGCTTTTTATAAAAGTGAACCAGTCTATATTTTGGAGATGGTGCAAGTAGAGACGCAAATTTATACACCCCCGCTACTTGCTTAAATCCTTTACCATTATGGTAGGTATTTGAAGAAAAACCTATTGCACTCAAAATTGGATGGTCGAACGGTTGCATATTTACCACAACCTAAAAAAATTAAGTTATAATCTTCAGGCCTTTTAATTAAAATCTTACTTTAGTCATGAGGTAAGTATCATCTGAAGCGTTCATCATAAATTCTCGGATTTGTTCGTTGGTGAAGACTTTCGACTGCTTTGTAGCCCACGGATTGCTTTTTCAAATATGCTCGCAGTTTGTTATATGATGTCTACATTTTGCTTTAACATAAGAGTGGCATTCAACATGAAGTAATTTGCCCAGAGTGTTGGTTTCATTTTTTAGACAAATCAAGAAAAATCCAAGAACCATATTTTCCGAAAACGAATAACTCCCTTTACTTGATCTATATTCCATAAAAGGTTGATAAGCATTTTCACACTTTTCCCTCGATTTAGGTAGTTGGCAACAGATTTAGAGTAGCTTCATTGACCGCTTCCAAAACTTCAGGTGGTGTTCCACAAAATAAATCTTCATCAAAATCACCATCGATACCTATCCATTTTATATTAATATTGCACATCAACTAATATTATAAATTCACTCAAACGAAAAAAATTTCGATTTGTTTACGTCATGTCCATGGTAACGTTCAAACCATGCATGCTCAGAAAACAAACTTGATGTTTGCATTTATTAATTACTGTAAATTAAAAAAAAGGCGCCGCCCGGGTTCGATCCGCGCACTTGTCGCATCGCATACAAGCCTCCTAGACTAATGACATTAGACCAAATGAATTATAATGACGTCGCCTCGTCCATAATGTCTAACTCGTACTGTTACAAGTAACCTACCGGACTTATAACGTAAATAACTATTTCCGATCTGACGCGTCTGTCATAAATTTTCAAGTCGATGAAATAAGTAATATAATGATTAATCATTGCAAGTAAATGTAAGTGCATTTAAGAATATGTACTTACCCTAATAAGCAACGCATCTGTTTGGAAACAATTCCAATTGTTTTGAGACGAGATGAGGGGCTATAAATTGGAAGAAAAAACATCAATCGCAAAACTAGTCGTTATTTTGAAGAACTAATGGGTTCAATGCGAAGAAACGGAATGGAGAAGACTATACAGAAAATCTTAAAAGTGATTTTGATTGTAACGTCAAAAAATAATCTATCGAATATCACACGAGAGTTCGATAAATTAGATAATAATTCTCCAGGTCTTTTCTCAAGCCAGGCAATAGTCACGAGAGCCGATTGGGCTCTCGTGGCTATTGCCAAATGGCAACAAGTTTTCTAAAACCTGTCGAATTATTTGCAATTTATCTCTCTTGCGTGATTATTACTGAAAATCGTCACTTTGTAACACGTCTTTTAATTTGAATTTCTTTCCCTGCAAATTTTCCACATGTAAAGTTCCACTTTTATAAACTTGCACTACCGAACCTCTTTTTGCAATATTTACTTGATAATTAACAGTTTTTTCTTCAGTTAAATACTTACTGGTTGCTTTAGTTATTACTATAGATGATTAGTAGTCCACAATAATAGTTACTTATGCATCAAGGACATTAAGGCGATATTTATGCCGAGGGCGACAGCGCCCGAGGGCTGGGGATTGTAAGTTGCCCGAGGGTTAAATATTGAGTAATGCCTGAGGTGCATACAACATTTTATTTTTCATCGTTCCAAAGAATACATTTCCAATATACAAATGCCATGATTATTGTTTGCCCAACATTAAAGTGCTTCATACGAATCAAGTTGCATCTTTTTTATTACATAATATAACTCCGTCAATCAATTTGAGGGCATAATGAGATGACAATCGATTATGCCCTCTCATTATGCCCTTGGGCGTAATAGACTACTTTATATATCACATATGACAGATATAATTGACATATAGGTAATAGGCAAATGAAAAATAATAGTTATTTATGTATCAATGGCATTAAGGCGGTATTTATGCCGAGGGCGACAGAGCTCGAGGGATTGTAAGTCTCCCGAGGGTTAAATATCGAATAATGCCTGAGGTGCATACAAAATTTTATTTTTCATCGTTCCAAATAATGCATTTCCAATATACAAATGTAAGGATTACTGTTAGTGCTTCATACGAATCAAGTAGCATCTTTTTTTATTACATAACTCCATCAATATATTTGACAGGCAGTTTGAGGGCATAATGAGAGGGCACAATGGATTGTCATCTCATTATGCCCTCTCATTATGCCCTCGGGCGTCATAGACTGCCTTATATATCTCATATGACAGATATAATTGGCATATAATAGGCAAATGAAAAATAAAAGCAATTAACTCACTAATGTTAGAATCAGGCCCGTAGCCAGAATGAAGTAGCAGGGGTGGCCGGTGTTTTTCTAGGTGGGACTCAAGAAGTTTTTGATAAAGACATCCCCTGTAATTTTTGTAAAAGTAACCACAACCATAATTTCCAGTGGGTAACATCCCACCTGGCCACCCCCTGGGCCTGGTTAGAATCAGCTGAGAGCATTACAGGATTGCAGCTATTCATAACATCATTATTCTCATGTTCTTTACAAAGTTCTTTACGATCCTCTGCTTCTGTAACAAATGCAGTTTCTTCTGTTACCTGTTGTACCTCCTCTTCTCCTCTGTCGTCAACCGTATTAATTCACACTCTTGCAGTCACTTCGTTTATGTCTTGACTTTCCGCATTTGTAAGATCTAAATCTAAATGCTGGTGTCTGGTTGCCTTTTCCTCTACCTCTACTATAATGTGAATGAAAACTATTCGATGACCTTCCTCGAAATTTACTAGAAAATGCAACTGAACCTTCGGATTTATTTCCTTTACCTTCTTGTCTTAATTTTTCCTGCGGGAGCTTACTCTTCGCAAAGTCTATGTTTATATCCTTCGGACTGGTACTAAATATCACATCTAAGGAAGTTGTTATTGCTTGATAACTGTCCGGCATAGCTGCCTAGAGTTGAGACACTATTTCCTCATCATACATGCTTCCTCCGCTTTTCTTCAATTCTGCAACAGTTTTTTCAAATTCTTTGATGAAATCATTCAAAATGCCGCCATTAAATTTCATATTACGTAACTTCCTTTGTAGATCAACTTTTTATATGAGTTGGGTCCTGCGAAGAGATGGTGTTGATGAGGCGGAAATTGGTGGTAAGACGTTTAATTGAAAGGACGGTTTTAAGAAGCGGTGGATGTCGGTCAATTTGATAATCGGTCTAATGGAATCAAGATCATCGATTCAGGGAGAGCGGTGGAAGATGGGAGATTTCATGCTGAACCCGCACTGTGAACGATCAAAAACCACCATCTGGTAATGAGTTATCACTAGGACGCGGATTTTTAAGTGCTAAAAACTTCCAAAATATTTATTTTTGATGTGCTTAAAAACATTAAAATATTTAGGTACTAAAAACTTAAAATTAGTTTAACAATATTCGCGAAAAAAACGGAAAGAAGATGTCTTTTGTGTAGCTGAACATTACTTACGATGAGGAGTTTCTTTAGCATTGCAATGTACAACAAAAGGCATCTCCAAATTATCGATCGCAAGTGATTGTCGATTGACCCTAAATAATGATTTGTACTGCGAGAAACACTGTTTCACGTCACAGGAAGTGTCTTGCGTATTTTAAGAGAGGGTTCATGGGACGCCGTAAAATTTACATGTTTTTAAATTCAATTGTATATGTATATTGGATACTGTTGAAGAGTGAAGACGCAATTTAGTGCTCGATTTAACTTAAGGCATTTTACGCACGGTATGGTCCAACTGTACAACTGTCTACTTTAACAACTGAACATTATTTTACAGGAAATTTTGTTTGCTTTAATTTAGCGTAGATGCTTACATACGCTGAGTTATTTCCCTACAATGCAATAATCCTTATGTCCACAGAAAGAAAAACTTCAGTCTAATCCAATAATCAGTCGAAATATACAGGGTGACAATTTGAAAACTTACCACCCCCCATATCTTAGTAAATAAACGAGATATTTAAAAAAATTAAAATCCGTTTCGGTAATTCGGAGGGGGAATCACAATGACATAGTTGGCGACGCACCCCCTCACACCCTCTGCGCCCCAGCCACCCCAACTTTTAAATCTTAAATAGTGACCCCCCATGTGTGATACGTCGTTGGAAAGCTCTGAAAAAATGCTTTCCAACCATACCAAATAGCATTACACTTAGGTTAGTAATTATCGTGCAAATCAAAAAATAAACTAATATATGATACATTTGAAATCTGTCATATATTTAAAACGCAACCGGCGAACATAGACGAACAAAGACAGAGAATAATTCAAGAATGTCGAAATATTGCAAAACCAACATATAGGAAAGGTTCGACAAGAGTTTGAGAATAGATTATAACTGGCGTTCAAAAATGAGTTGCTGTCGAGTCGGCTTTGGAAGTTCAAGTTAAATACGATTTTCCATGTTTATTTTTTGATTTGCACGATAATTACTAACCTAAATGTAATGCTATTTGGTATGGTTGGAAAGCATTTTTCAGAGCTTTCCAACGACGTATCACACATGGGGAGTTACGATTTAAGATTTAAAAGTTGGAGTGGCTGGGGCGCAGGGGGTGTGAGGGGGTGCGTCGCCAACCATGTCATTGTGATTCCTCCTCCGAATTACCGAAACGGATTTCAATTTTTTTTAATATCTCGTTTATTTACTAAGATATGGGGGGTGGTAAGTTTTCAAATTGTCACCCTGTATAGTGCAGTTAAATAATAAATTAATAAATCTGCACCCGTCAAATAAATTCAATTAAATATTTTCTCTTTATTCTCATTTAAACAATTCGATAAAAAAATACTCTCGACCCGCATTTTAAGCTGCAGCACTAGCGCGCATCCGTCTCCTAGCAACTAAGCGCCGTACACATGTTTTCAGTCACCATTGGCTAATCGTTATAGTAACGGAAAAGCACAATAAGTAACGCTGTCATTGGGTATGTATTTAAAGTTGCCGCATTCTGCTAGAAGTGATTCATCCATCTAAATGATTGATAAATAATAATACAGTGTATGTTCTCATTTTTGAAAACATAATTGGCTTCCACTCCAAATATAGGGTTTCTGGAGCATTTAAATATCTCCGGAATGAGTGGGTCGATCGGACAGAAATTTAATGATTAAAGGGGACATTAGACACATCGACTGGTAAAAAATATGGTCCAAATCGACCAATTAGTTTTTCAGTTATCGCAAAGAAACCATTTTTAGCGCATTTCCACAAAAATAAAAAAAATGCGCTATTGTGGCCACTTTGTCCGTCCGTCCGTCCGTCCGCTCATTTTGCGACGCTACTAGTTCTTTATCTTAAGAGCTATTGTTCTACTTTTTTCGCTATTTGGTTCGTTATGGTGTCGAGTCTTGCACCAAGGAAGGAATTTTTTCTGTACCGATTACAAAAAAAGTTATTGTAAAAAAAACAAAAAACCGTTTCTTACATGTTCCATAATTTTACACTTTTGCCGTTTATTAACGATCCTATAGATCGTTTATAATTTTGTATTGCTGTCTGTCGTCTGTCTGTTGATCTGTCCGTCTGTTCCTTTGTCTGTCTGTACCTATATCTGTCCATGTGAACGATAACTTTGTTTAGAAATGTCCGATCGCTTTTACATCTCCGTTAGTTATGAACTGAATTGCATGAAATTCAATATGGGCATAGCTTTAGCCATAATAATACGCAATGCCAAAAGTTGAATCGAATCGATTCAAAATTCACAGTGCCCTTTTCGCATCTCGACCATTTATAAACCGAATTGCAAACTTTTTACTTATAAAAGTATTTGAATGAAATTTGATACATAGGCACTTGGAATAAAGGAAAATCAAACGCCAATTTCAAAATTTGGTTTTGCGCATGCGCAGTGCCAACTTTTTTTATTTATGGAAGAATTTAAGCGAAATTTGATACATAGGCACTTGGGATAAAGGAAAATCAAACGCCAATTTCAAAATTTGGTTTTGCGCATGCGCAGTGCCAACTTTTTTATTTATGGGAGAATTTAAACGAAATTTGATACATAGGCACTTGGAATAAAGGAAAATCAAACGCCAGTTTCAAAATTTGTTTTTGCGCATGCACAGTGCCACCTTTTTTA
>NW_022171351.1:0-532 GCF_008802855.1 Photinus pyralis | reverse complement strand
TGAATGTGTACCAAATAAAACGTAACTTCAATCCGAACTTCATTCTTTCCATTATTTCGCCATAAGTCCTACACAAAAAATTCGCAGTGCAACTCAGTGGGGTTGCACAACACCATTAAAATTGGTGATATAGTGGTAATTAAAGAAAACAACATTTCGCCTTCGGAAGAATTGCAGATCTTCACGAGTACGAGTTGTGAGTGTTCATACTAAACGTGGTATTTTAAAACGTTCACTGTTAAAACTCGGGATATTACAAGTGACTTAATTAAAAAGTATTAAGAAATTCACGGAATTTCAACCCGGGCAGTATATTAATTATTATGTGAAGTATGCTTTGGGTTAATATCGAATGTGAAATGAAGAAATTTTAGCTGGGTTTCAGTGTTGTCTCAATATCGGACTAATTAGCCTCATGTACTATATTGTAAAAAAGAGGTTTACAATGGGATAGATGTCAGAGCCAGAAGAGGACCAGAAACCTACAGCGTGTACTATAAGGGTCTTGGGAAATAAAGTTTGAAACGAAAGC
>NW_022171350.1:0-59640 GCF_008802855.1 Photinus pyralis | reverse complement strand
GTGCATCAGCCCTGGCAGACCAACGTGTGTCTAACAATCGTTTCAGCGTGAAGGACATCTTCTTTTCAGAAAACGCTTGTTCCAGAATGTTCCACCTTGCAGTGGACGCGGAAAAGAATGTGTACAACTTCTGCACCAGTTCAAAAAATGTTGTTGAAACCCTGCAGGACTCCGCTGCTGCATTCAGAACCAAGTTAAGGGAGTAACGTAGAATTCTTCATCTGTGTGTTCTCTAATCCTCGCCTGGAGACCCTTGTAACGCCCTGACATGTTCGCTGCATTATCGTAGCTTTGGCCGCGACAGTTTTTGATATCGAGTTCCATGTCTTTTAATGCTTCCAAAACATCTTCCTCGATGTCAGCACTCAAATGGCCACGTAGCGGTTTAAACCCAACGAATCTCTCAACAGGATTGCCTTCCTGTGTGACGTAACGAAAAACGAGCGTTAGTTGAACCACATGAGAGATATCAGGTGTAAAGTCAACGATAATCGCATAAGATTTTACCTCCTTCATTTCTTTCTTGATGTGGGTTTTAACTTGTTGTGCCATTGCTTGAATGAATTCTTCGCATTTTGTTCTTCATAAGTAACTCGCAACACCTTTTCCTGCGTTTCCGTATTTTTCCAAGTGGTTCGCCAGGAATGGGTCGAACTCGCTAAGTAACTCAAGACATCCCAGATAATTTCCGTTGTTTGCAGCATGAAACTGTTCACTGTTTCCTCTAAACGCTAACCCACGACTTGCTACGAATTTAACTGTGGCAACAATTCGTTTAAGTACATCTCTCCAGTATTGTCTTTCCGCTTCAATTTGAGTGGCAATCTGGGAGTCAATGCGGCCTTGCACTTTTGAACAGGTTAGAGCTGTGCACATAGCATCCCTGTGCGAGGAAGAACTCTCATAGTCAGACAGCCGTGCTTTTATGTTTTTCCAATCCTTCAACCCTTGGTCACAAATCGCTGTTTTCGTTTTTGAAAAAAGTTTGCACACGTAGCAATACACACTACCTGTAGTCGCACTGTAGACCAGCCATTCGCGTTTCACTTTTTCCCCATTCGACATCTCTCTGTAAAAGTAACCTCACTTTAAAAGAGCGATTCCGTGGTCCATCTTTTATTTGAGGGGCTTCTATATGGCCAAAAATTGGATTCGGTTTGTTTGCTAAAATGTAGTCTCGAAACTCGTCAGTCATGTGCTCAGGCCAGATTGCCGAACCGCGATGAAAACGTTCCGGTGCAGTAGAGCCTAATGGTTGGGAGTTTGGTTGGTTCATTTCGAGTTGGATCTTCGTTTTCAGTTTCATTGGCCGTTTTTGTGTAAAAAGTATTACCTTTCAGCAATTACTTTAGTGGACATAAGCCGTTTTAGAAAAATAATGACATTGGTGGTTTTAGAACCAAGCCACAGAATTAATATAGTAAAAAACTTGGATGGTTTTAAAACATTTTCATATCTGATACAATTAAAACTTCTGGTTTTAACAGGAATCAACCGGTGATATTGCTCCTCTTTTTCAAAGATAAATTTATGTGCAGCAACCACTTTAGGTTGTTACCTACAGAGAACTAGAGATCTTCGACCAACAGACTGCGCCTTCCTTTTCATTTCGTGGAGAATACCCCCTTCCGACGCGTGTCTGCCCAATCTCTGAGTAGGTGGGTAAAATCCTTGTAAGGCGCGGTTCCCACTGGAGCGATGCAACAGGTGATTCGATAAGCAACCCGATCCTGATTCGACACCGATCACTGTGTCCGAGTTCAGGGAATTTATGATCTACTATTTGGAACATTTGCTTAAAATCATGTACTGATGGGGCTCAACGATCACAAAATTTTTGTTTTGCCCTGCGCATGAATCCGACCATATAATCAGGTAGGTACCTTTAAAAGTTTGCAACACTGAAAATGGCAACTTGCAATTTCATTGCTTCCTCTATTGGCTGATCCAAGTAAAAAAAATAAGATTTTGGTCCCCAACTAGTGATACAATGTACGCCAAAATTGTAGAGCCACATTTGACGTAAATAAAAGGCCTTTGATGTGGACAACTTGAGCAAAGGCATGGTCTGTTGTAGGTCCATCGTTAAACAAAGTGGAATTTGTCTATCAGCCTTTTGGCAGTTAAAGGCAATGGTATAGTTTTCTTTATGCTCTATAGTGTCTTTCCCAGAATCACACGCACTACATGTGTCACTGTTAGAATATCCAAATGACAAATTAAATTTTGTTAAAAAAATTTGGCGATACATAGAAAGTTTAACCAAATATTTATTACTAAGCTTTTTTTCACCGCACTTAAGGAGGTATAGTTCATGCATTTTGGTGGGAATAAAGGGGACTTTCTGCAGGAAACTCTTCGATATGTTCTATAACACTTGTTATCACATCGTCAGTTATTTTATGTGGCCTTGAGTTATGCTGACCTTGTTTAATAGGCGTTGGTGCGGACTGCCCAGCCTTCAACTGCTTTTGACTATTTTCCACTGTTTTCCTACCAATCTGGTACAATGAGCAAAATGCCACCACGAAGGATTTTATTTTTATCAAAAGTTACTGAATATGTGAAAGAATGTTCCTTTAAAACCTCACCGCTCTTATACGATGACGAGCTACTGGCTTTATTTCAATGCTCTTAAATAGTAAGCAATGTTTGGCATTATACGTTTTTCGCTAATCTCTCCAGTTGACATCGGCAAAGATCCTCTAGTAAAGCGAGGGAATCTTCTGCCAATGGCCCAA
Organism: Photinus pyralis; assembly: GCF_008802855.1. NCBI lineage: Eukaryota > Metazoa > Arthropoda > Insecta > Coleoptera > Lampyridae > Photinus > Photinus pyralis. Next base: position 56,899 of record NW_022171350.1, on the reverse strand, counting down.
TAGATCAAAATACGACGCAATTTGAAATCCCCAGAGAGACGCTGAAGGCGTCAGGAATAGACACTAAAGTGTTTACGACACACTCCACTAGGCATGCCTTGACCTCGGCAGCGGCTAGAAGGGGACTAAGCTACGAATCTGTTCGTTAGCTGGTTGGTCAAAACAATCATCGGTGTTTGCGCAATTCTATAATAGACCACGAAAGTTTCTTGCCAGCATAGAACCCAGATTCGACTTAGACCCTAAGTAGAGTTGATTTTTGTTCCAATACAACATACAGTTGTATTGTTTTTAGCGCATTTCCAACGAAATTGATCAATTTATGGAAATGCGCTGAAGTTACTACTCGCCTTAGGGTAGGAACACGTAGAACGCGTGTTGCCGGCGCTGGCGAGCAAGCGCCAACAAGCGCGTGTGAATATTAGCATACTTAGATATGGAACGGTACACAAAGAACGCTTGTATGAACTTGTCGGCGTTTGCAATCGGCGCTGACCAGCAAACAAGAATGTTCAATACATTATTTTCCAGCTTTCAATACGCTGGTAGTCGTATTTGGGAGTGTTGGTTTGGCCAGTTACACCACTTTTTTGATAAACTTTCTTCTATTTTACTCAGGATGTAATTAAATGTGTCCAACTTCATCCTCATGTATCTAAAGAATCTCTGACTGTCCATTTTTAGCTGCGGAAAGAGATGGTGGTACTCCCCGAATTCTCGCCGTGCACGATTAATTTCATGCACGCCAACCTTCCTTCTATGTAAAATTTTTAAATGGACATTTTCTAATAAAAACATTTCATCTTCAGTTGAATCCAACGACATCTTTCACCACGAAAAGTTTTGAACAAACTGATGCTTATATCCAGCTTTTTACTTGTCCACGTAAAAACAGACCTTCGCCTGAAAATAAGCGCTGGTCAGCACCAGCAATAAGCGTGCCGGTTCGCCGCCGTTCTACGTGTTCCTACCCTTAGGGCGAAAACCTTTTTACTTGTTTTTTCTTGTAGGCGGATTTCGGAGAAGTAAACCCTGGAATTGGAGAAATGAATGTTTGATCTCTAAACATCTACACTGTAAATTAATAATGTATAATTAATAATAATAATACATTTATTGCCCCAACAAAAAAAATTCAAAAATAGGACATAATGGATATACAGGGGACCTGCGCAGTATGTTGGCACGACACATAGGCAGATAAAACGTTGATGCATATCTTTGCGGATAAACGAGGAACATTAAATCTAAACTTTTCAGTTAATGAAGTACAATCAATATTATTATGTAACAGATTATACATAAATTTAACGCTAAGTCGCTTATATCTAGTATATATATATATATATATAGTTTGTATTGCGGATTCAATTAATAACCTTTCTTATAGCAATTGATTTACAACAAAAATGATTTTACAAGCGTCTAACGAGGAACAAAACTAACTAACTTACATCTAATAGGAACCGCCCTTTTAAACATCATAATTGGTGTAAAAAGGACCGCCCACTTTCAGTGCTGTACAAAAGGGATAATTTTAAGCGGAACTCAGTTTCACTTTTTAGAAAGCGAAAGTGAAAGTTCTCGCTACAGTATTAACGGGCAAGCAGTGTTTTTTTTCTATAAGGGCGTTCACTTTGAACTCTCTTTTCTCTATTATGCAATTTTTACTTTTCCAGCACGAAGCAAAAGGAATGTTTACATTATTATACCTGCTGTAGTTGTAGAATTCTCTAGGGGTAGAGTGTTTCTCGAAACGTCATTGGTTGATGTCTTCTGTCTGTTTTAAGTTACATCACAGGCTTGTACCCTGTTACATGTAGGCCCACATGTTGCGCGCATTGGTACAAGTTTCGTTGTGAAGTTATGATGTCCCTGCAACGTCACTTGAAAGATATCGCTGGTACATCTATGTGACATAAGTGTGTTTACTGGGAAGGCCTCTTAAAAGTTTTGTCAATCATAAATTTCATTCTGTCTTCTTCGTAGTGAATTGCATCGTATTCATATAATAAAGTTGCAGTCGTTCGGCGCAATCCGTTTCCTCAATGCTACAGTCTGTTTTTGAGGTAACGGTTTCTTCAGATCTTCGGTTTCGCGAACCAAGAATCGGGAAGTAGTTTCCGATGTAATTAAATTAAGTCTCGCCCACATAAAGCCAGTTTCATGGGCTCGAACACTCTTTGTAAATCTATCAAGGTGTCATGTTCTCCTTGACTGAATAAGTCATTTGGATTTGCTCCAAGACTCTAAGTTAATCAAAGTTTTAGATGCACTCAACTCACTTTATTAAATTCATATATCATTTTGTGAAAGACTAGACCGTCTCGTTTTACAATGCAACAAAGCAATGTTTTTTTCAAAAATTTTTTATCATATGTTTGCAGTACATCGTTTTTTGTTGGCAATTTTTTGAAAAAGTTTGACTACATTTCTTACCTTTCTTATTAAGCTTTCTCGTATAATTATTATGTTCCCCATTAGCATCTTCCTCGGCCCTTACTTCATTGCACATTTATTTCGTCATAAATAATATTGATTACAACCAGCTGAATTTGGTGCGCATAACATAGTTGCCGAATTCCTGAAAATTAAAACCTCTTACCCTGACAATTTAAACTTCATTTAATGTAAGAATTGCAAATGCAATTGATAATTTTTTTAGGGGCAGAATTAAGAAACAAATGGCGCCAGTTAAGGGCCGAATTTAATAGTGGAGCCCCTGCACCACCAAAAAATAAAGAAATCATATCTGCCTGTAGGATCCAGATTTATCAGCGAAATGTTGTACTTTCGGATACACTGCATATTTCACCGCGAAATTAGCACCCAAGTATGTTGGTCCACTTATTGTCCATAAGAAGCTATCCCTCGTTACGTACGAATTAATTGATGAGACTGGTGAACTTCGAGGAATGTGACACATAAAAACCTCTTCGCAGAAAGTAACTCCTGCTTTTTGACGTCGTAATACCTCCCTCAAAATGCGTAGAGGGGCTCGATGACAATGATGACGTCGTCGAGGTACACAAAGGCGTCTGGTTCCACCTGAGACGGGAGAGGCGATAGTGTCAAGGCTGTTGTGATTGACTTCCAAACAATTTTAAAAAGGATCTAAGGATCAGCTTCGGAGTGAACTTTGTTTCTCTTCGTGGGGGTTTTTCTGGGTTTTATCTTGTATTGCGGCGACCCCGGCGATGTTGCCAACTATCGCCCAATTAGCAACTGTTTTGGTTAACCACGGTCAAGTGGATGTGATATGCGGACTTTGCTAAGGCGTTTGACAGAATACAGCATGAGATTCTATTACTTAAATTGGATAACTTGCGATTCAGTGTTCCACCCCTACAATTGTTTTCATCCTACTTACATCGAAACCAACAGGTCACGTACAACAACTATGCTTCTGCTTCAATTAGTCCCAGCTCTGGTGTGTCTGTGTGTGGAATTAGCTCAGCGAAAATTTTTATTTTACAAATTGGATGGTATGTACCCTCCCAGAGGATATCCACATGAAAATGTACATAAATTTGTTAACAATGCCATGAACTGTCCTGAATTACTTGCCAACAGGTTACATTTTGACATTGACTAATCCCTTTTCACTTTTACGGTGCCGTTGATTTAGTACACAAACTTGCAGCAAAATTTCTTTACCTATACAAAAAGTATTAAGTGTTTGTTACCTACTTACCTGATCGCCACGGTCGCTTTAACTTTCAAACCACAAATATACAATTCTTCCAGGCATTTTTGGATTAATTTAGACCAGCCATGTCAAACATGCGGCCCGCGGGCCGCATGCGGCCCCATGCGACAATATTTGCGGCCCAATGACATTTGTATGTAAAGTCTATTAATGCGGCCCGCCATTGTTTAATTACAGTAAACTTTACACGTACAGAGGGTAAAAATAGAATTACATAGAATTTGCTGTCGATAAATCTCGCCCGAGTTCGGCGATCCCTCACTGCGTGTGCGCGCTTTTGTACTGTTGTGTACAGATTGAGTGGACTTGAGTCAGTCTGGTCTGGTCAGTCAGAGTTAAACAGTAGTGTTGCTTATTGAAATTAATATCGTCAAACTACTTTTATAATTGTTAGATAGATATTACAAATAATTTGTAAATCGAGTTGCAAATAATAATGTCTCTTTCAAAACCAAGTGGCAGTAAGAGAAAAATAACAGATGAACATCGTATCTTTCAAGAAAAATGGGAATTAGAATTTTTTTGTTGTGAAGTAAAAGAGAAAATTATTTGCTTAATTTGCAATAGTACAATTGGGGTCTCGAAGTTATATAATATTAAACGGCATTATGAGCAGCACAAAACCAAGTTTGATCAGTATGAGGGATTGCTTCGACGTGAAAAATTAAAAGAACTGAAGTCAAAATTAAAGAATCAACAATTAATGTTTACGCGCCCTATGCAAGAAAATGAATCTGCTGTTCGTGCAAGCTATGCATTGTCTGAAATGATTGCAAAACACTCAAAACCGTTTACTGAAGGTGAATTTGTCAAACAGTGTCTTGTAAAAGCTGCCGAAATTGTTAGTCCTGGAAGCGTGAAGGCATTTCAAAATATATCTTTGTCTCGGAATACTGTCGCAGAAAGAATTACTGATATAGCAGGCAATTTAAGTGATCAGATGAAAACAAAAGCAATTAGTTTTACTGCATTTTCCATTGCTTGTGATGAAAGTACTGATGTTTGTGGTGTAGCCCAATTAGCTGTTTTTCTTCGTGCTGTGGATGAGGAATTTAATATTTATGAGGAGTTACTGGAATTAGTACCATTGCACGATACAACAACCGGAGAAGACATATTCAATGCTGTTTACGAACTTTTACAAAAATATAACTTGCAGCTGTCACAACTATCTTCGGTTGCTACAGATGGGGCCCCTTCCATGACTGGAGTGAACAATGGCTTTATTAAATTATTACAAATGAAAACCAGGGAACTATGCAGGGACAAGCCAGACTTCCATCATATTCATTGTATAATACATCAAGAAGTTCTCTGTTCCAAAGTTATCAAGATGGAACGCGTTTTAAAAGCCGTTAAGAAAACTATAAATTTTATAAGATCTCGTGGTTTAAATCAGCGACAATTTACTGACTTCTTACGTGACCTGGAAAGTGAATACTGTGGACTACCTTATTATACCGAGGTGCGGTGGTTATCGTGTTCTAGTGTTCTTGATCGATTTTGGAAACTTAAAGAGGAAGTACGTCTTTTTATGGAGGTGAAGGGACAAGATGCCAGCTTATTATCGGACCAAGATTTTTTACAGGATCTTTCATTTATGGTAGATATCACAAAGCACTTGACTGAATTGAATTTAAAATTACAAGGAGCCAATCAAATAATAACAAACATGTATGATCAAGTGAAGGCTTTCAAATGTAAACTGATGCTTTGGGAAAAACAGTTGGAAACTGACAATCTGAGTCATTTTCCGACTTGTGATGTCTTTAAGAAAAGTAGAAGCTTTCCAATTTCGTATATTAAGTATGCTGAGAAAATCCGAAGCCTTATGACTGAATTTGAACAACGATTCAAAGATTTCAAATTGCAGGAAAACAATTTTGCGTTATTTACAGGTATTTTCTCTATCGACATTGATAAAGTGCCCAGTCACTTGCAAATGGAGGTAATTGAAATTCAGTGTCAAGCCCACTTAAAACAGAAGTTTGACGATGTCGGTGCACAAGACTTCTACAAGTATTTACCTGTCCAGTACCAACACGTACGAAAATTTGCTTGTGAAATCATTTCAATGTTCGGAAGCACCTATCAGTGCGAGCAATTATTTTCCCTCATGAAAGGAAACAAATCTCCCGCAAGATCACGATTGACTAACACACATTTAAATGCAGTTTTAAAAATAATTTCCACAAATAAAGTTACCCCTGAAATTGATAATTTAGTTAAAAACAAAATATTCCAAATTTCTGGGAAAAAGTTGTAAAATTATAGTTTTTTTGATTGAGACTAAACTAAATCTAAAATGTATTTTGTAACTCAATTTTACTTTAAATTTTTTATATTACACGAGTGCGTATCCGTATACATTCAACGAAATAAAAAATAAATTTAGTTACTGCGTTACGTTTTTGATTTCAATAAGTCTTTAGATTTCCTTTGCGGCCCACACCTTCGATGCTCTTGATGAATTTGGCACAACTCTAACTTTGAGTTTGACATGCCTGATTTAGACAAAATGTTGGCTTTGGACAAGGTTGTTTTATTAGAAAGGTTGTCTGGTAACTCTAAACCAATAGAATGCTTGCATTTTCAAGGCGGGAAAACGTCATCCAGAATTCACATTTAAAATTGCTCATAGGTTACAATGCTAATAAAAGGGGCAAAAAATTTAGTTTTTGCAGTATATTTTTGGATTTATATGGGTATATGTATATGAGGGTGGATCTTATATTAGAAATCTTGGAAGTTTATCGACTTCCACCTTTGAAAGCAATCAAAGTATTGCAAAAATGAGTGTGGTGCGTAAGCTGTTTTACATTGCACGAGGACTTGTGAAAATGTAATCAAATTAATTTTAGAGGTGGAAATGGATAAAATTCCGCGTTCTACAAAATATGTACCTATGTACCAATACCTAGCCTTTGGAAATTAAAACTCTAAACATTCTTTAGCGGATGACGCCAAATAAAATGCTGTTGCGTTTTATGGAAAATGTATATTTATATTATGTACAAAATGGTAACCGAGGTGCACACGGCGAGCTCTGTCGTTGGGGTGAGCCCAGATGCAGGTCTTCTGACTGATGGAGTGTGGCGCGAGGTCGATCTGGCAAGGCGACCTGGTTCTGCAGGTGGAGAGCTTTTTGTTTTGTTGAAGTGCAGTCGAAGCAGAAATTGCGTTGCACTTTGCAGAGTTCCTGGCTCTGCTTTTAAACGTTTGCGGCCAGGGACGCTACGCTTTCATCGGTTGGCCGTTTTGGCCAATGAGGGCGCAGCACATTTTAGTTTGCTGCCGGATGTGAAACATTTTCTTGCCCATTCTTTAAGAACGGTAGGGTCCTTGGGAAACGTAAAAACCGAGATTTTATTTACACCAGGATGAGGAATTTTAGTGTTACCGCCACTCATCTAAAAAAATACTTAATTATAACATACAAAAGTGCATATAATTGATGAACTAACCTTTCAATCACGGCTATGAAAACCCACAAAATTCACAAATTAAATATCTTTATATTGCACCAAACAGGTATCTATAGCTAAAATATGTCCTTATGCACTCAAAATTCAACAAATTTTAAACAAATAAACTATAACTCAAGAAAAATAAGCACCCGCGCGACTACAAACAACGTTGAACGTCAATGTCAGAATTCTCGATGACGTATACATTTCGTCCCTCCCGCTTCCGCCCACATAGTTACCAGGTAACCTTTGAAATAAAATAACCTTGGGCTTTGAAGGCACCGTTAGATATGAAATATGCAACAGGAGAATTTGCATACGCCTCTCCCAGACCCAAGATATCCAAAATCTTGGAAACCTAGGTAAAAGCCAGAGTTAAATATCTTCAATTGTATTTTTATTCGCAAATTACCTTCAATTAAGTCCTTAGATTTATTATGTCAAACGACAATATGCAAATCTTTTGCTTTTCATTCATTTTACGTGGTGCCATACGTATATTCCTAAACACTTCGCTTGAAAATCCAGCATTAAAATCGAACACTTTCATCCATTTTTTAATTGTACTTACTCTTGGCAGTACAACGTTAAATTTTTCTAAAGTTTTATAAGCGGGCGGTGATGTGTAATAAACGGACATCGCTATTTGCTTTACACTAACTGGTCACTTTTTTATTTTTTTGTTGCCAATCTGCACGTGTACAAAATCAGGAACTTCCTTCCAACTCCTCTTCATTGCTTCCAATCGTCGGTTTACATAGCATAACTCCTTCGATTTTTGTCGTAATTTTTTATTTGTTTTCCGAAATCGTTCACCTATGATTATTCTGTAAGCTCCATAAGTGTAATTGCTATTCAATTTTACCTGTTACTTATGGTGAATTTATAACACGCCTTCCATGGTCTACGATAACTAAAGATCTGTAGCGTTTCTACAGTATCTACCATTTTCTTCTTTATCTTGACCAGGGAGCGTTATATACATTACGTTTGTTTAATACTAATATTCGGCGTATCTCTAGGTGAGCCTTCACAAGGTTTTTTGTTATTGCTACATTTGGAATTTCCAATACGCTTCCGAGGCCGATAAGTGTCGACGCCAAGGGTAGTAACCAGGGACCAGTGGTGGACACGATAAACATCCCGTTCCCGCGATGGCCACGCGAGGTAAACGGCCACCCCTTGACGACCACCATCGTCGCACATTGATAGTCACCTTCTAATAAAACACATCAAGGACATCTCGACACCCAGCTTATCCATCATACAAGACGTATTGGCCGGATTGCGAAAATATAGACCCCTAGAATCGTAATTAAGAAAGTAGCTCACCTGTACGCTTCATTATTTCACTAATTATATTATTGTTAATCTTTATAATTAATATTATTAAAATTTATTATATGATATGGCAAGTGAGTAATATTGCTCGTCATTTTGATCCACGGCATTGGGCCGACCTTTTTTATTTTCTTTAAAGTGAGGCCACTGGGTATTCCCTACAGTCTTACAAATTTTGCATTGTGTTCGTCTAAATGTCTTAAAAAGTTTTATTCTGTAATCTCCTTAAGCAAGAAGATGACCTTTGGGCGAAACTAGTCGCTGCTTCATTAATTTTTTTATTAAAATTAGTATGGGGAAGGTTTTGTGTTTTGTCGGTATCTAATATACACTACCCCATTTTGAGTCTCATCACACCATTGATATCTCCGATTCAACAATGTTGAGCCCTATTCGCCTACACCGATTGAGATCTCACGAAGAGAAATACGGATTTAATATGTTAAAATTGTTGGGGCTCACCTTAGATCAGACTACAACAAACAGTGAAAATCGAATAACTTGTTTCACTAAACACAATACGTTCACGTTTCTCACAGCAGTAGCGATATCTACTGACCACATTTGGAAACGTAACACAGAATTCCTCTGCTACGTTAAATCGATATTTGTATGGGTGGCCACTCTGCCTCGGATGTCCACTATGCCCTGGTCTCGCCTACTTTATTTTTGTGTGAGGAGGCAGAATCAATGAAAGAAAGCAAGCACCCTGTGAATATTTTATATGAATTGTATTTTTTATATACATATTATATTACAATATATGTTCGGCTTCATTTTTTACATTTTTCTTTCAAAAACGCATGCAGCTAGAAATATTTGTAAAGATTCCAGAGATATACATTAATGGTGTCAGATATATGTCACAATATTTTTGATATATTAACAGGAAATATATCTGCAACATTATGCGCAATATTACAATCAGAGGACATTTTGTCATTTCTAAATATTTCAAATACTTTTCAGAAATATTTTGATATATTATAGAAATATTAGATATCTTTCAAAGTAAGATATCTGTAACATACGTTAAATACAACTGTGCTGTATAGGTATGAACAGTTTTGCTTAACAATTAAACATCAAAGAATTTAGAGTCAGAACTAAGTGCCTGAATACACTATGCGTTTTAACCGGTCCCGTTTGACCGGACCGTTTTGAACGGATTACTGCATCCAATGGATTTAAATGCGAGCGTTTACACCTATCCGGTTGCGTTCCGGTCCGGTCGCCGCCCTCAGCTGCTTAAAAGAGTCCCAAAAGCGTCGTTACTGAATACAGCAATTGGTTTTGGACCTTTTTTAACAATATACGCAAGTACGAAAATAAATGTTTTCAATATTTCGGACGTCAACCAAATCGATCGATGAATTATTACACATTCGATGAACTTTTCATCATCAAACATTATAAAAAATTATATAACCGCAGCGGTACAACCGGATAGTATAAACTCCTACATACAAATGCACGTGTTTTTGATATCATCCGGTCATCCGGCTGAAACGCAGCAGGCAACAAACCCCTGAGGTAGTATCCAACAACATTCGAGAGTTACAGAATGCCATTCGGTGCGAATCTCAGGCACGGAATGCTCAGGTATATAATTTGATTTTCTCAAATCTTCAATTATATGAGTAAAAAATATAGATACAAAAAAATTCAAACGAAACGAAACCTTATTTAATAATTATCTAATTATTTCTTTATTTATACACATTAGGTACCTCACACCTCAGTAACCAAAATAAATAAGTATGTAAGTTTAGTGTTATTTAAGGCTTTTACGTTTGCCGCCAAATTTCGCGTTCTTTTCTATCACTTCTTTGGTGGATCTTCAGATGGCGGACACACATGACAACCTTTTGCTCTCTCTGTCACTCCTGGGCGACAAAGTTAGGATACTTTTAAAACTTGTACCGAATTCTTTGTCTTTTTCCATCACAAGATTAACAACTGACTGAAACGAAGCCTCCGTACGAATTTCCTTAGCTTCGTTGCTTTCTGTTTGCTTATTTTGCTGTCTGGAATAAGCACGGTTCAAAGCCCCATAAAATGTTAGCAAAAAAAGAGAAAAAACATGTGGGCCGACAGAGGAGTAGTTATATAGGCCCGATCCTAACGAAAAAAGTCACCAGAGCGCCGATCCTAACTCAAAAGTCACCAGAAAAGTTACTAAAAAGGTAGTAAATGCGGATACTAACGCGATAAGTAACTAGCAAAGTTACTAAAAATAGTAAGATCGATTATTGTGCCAGATTATCGAATCGCAACACGGTGTTTACTAAGTGTACTTACTAAACCAAAAATTACTAAAATAAGTAACCAATGATTGGTTTGTGTCATTGCTATAAAACACGTGAAGGGTAAAGAGGGTTTTGGTTCTTATCTTTGATGGGGAAAGGTATACATTTTTGAGATGCACTGCGTGGTACTTAAAAATCGGAACTAAGTCAAACAAAATCAGTCAATCGGTTGACAGCAGAAAGAAGAAGCATGTGGATCTACAAAGTAGAATCGATAAGTTCGGCAAGTCTGAAACCTGGTACAGGTGTACCTCTTGTGGTAAATGGGCACATAGTCAGTGTACAGCTGCAGATTCACCGCAAGGTTACACATGCAATTATTGTCAATTGTGATATGTAAACTACAAGTTGGTATGAGGTATCTACCTACTACTACATAATATGTATAGTTACACATACAGTGAGTTCTTTTTTTAATGCGAACATAGGAGTTTGCATGCAATGTAATTTCCCTATGTTAGATTTAAAAAAAAACACATCAATCTATGAAGTGTGCGTGGTTCACATTCTCACCAGCAAATCGCGCAACTTGTGTGACTATGAACAGCAACTATATAGTCTTGATGATGAAGAGCACTCGGTAAGATTTTTTTTAAAGAAGCGATGTGATGCCATAGCAACTGTAGCATAAATTTTTCTTAAACTTACAATAACTTGACCTCACATGGCAGGCGCTGACACCACAATTCATTGTGAACCAACCTTCAATTATTTGTAGGTCATGTGCACCTGGTATTCTACTAATTTGATCTATTCAATACATAAATGGTGAAAATAAGAAAATAAATAACGAAAACAACTACAATAAATGTTCGAAATGTTGATATTCTACGCTATCACCTAACCGATTTCGAAATTAAATTGGACGTCGGTATTTTTAAAAATGTGACAGCTATCAATTGTATCTACTACTCATTTGAACTACTCAATAGATTGATGTGTTTTTTTAAAAATCGAACATAGGGAAATTACATTGCATGCAAACTCCGAAGTTCCCGTTTACAAAAAAATTCACTGTATGTATAGTTAGTGAGAGCTCATTATTTTCTGTTAATATTTTATAATTTTTTTCTTATCAGTTTAAATACATGTTCCATATATATATATATATATATATATATATAAACTTGACCGGCGCACATGGGTCATACACAGCTAGTTTAAAATTATTTTTTAACTAAATAAATAAATATAAGATGTAAATAAGAAAATCAGTGAGATATGATGTTGAACGAGTAACAGTAATCTATTTAGTAACTAGTAACGTGAAAGATACATTGGAGAAAAATCCAGTTAATAATAGTGATGATATGCCATCGACATCAACAAGAATAAATAATGGTGGATGTACTTTAGGGCCTTTCATAAATTGCACTTTTAATATTACGTGTTCTGAAAATAAAGAAAATTAGTTATTTTTGTTTACAAGAAAACAAAAATGAGGGATTAAATTTTTTTAATCCCTAGGGATTAAAATTACCTATTAATGCACAAAAATTAGGAATTAAATTCAATAAAGTGTCGGCATTGGAAAAAAATAATTAAATAATGCCTATTTCTTCGATTGCATGCTGTTCTTGGCGAGTAAGGCCGGCGACGGGTTGTACGGAAGGTACAATTGCCAAACAAATTTCGTCTCCATACCTGATAACCTATAAGCAAAACTAACATCGCCAATATTGAGTTCCAGATGAAGTATATCAACAGTTGCATGAACATTGTCTTCCACTAACTTAACATAGTTGACGGCTTTCATGTTGTCAGGTTCAAATGTGGAACCGTAGTGGTCCAATTGGGATTTCAACATTCGGTAATGTTGTAGAATAGAGTATCATGGCATAAGATAGTAATTCATATATATATATATATATATATATATATATATATATATATTACACTTGTTAAAGCCCTCAACGCATATGCTTTGCAAGATTCCCAGATTTTCAATAAATCATTCACGCTTCAACTTAGCAATTCATTCTTCGTTTTAGTATAATTACTTTCCTGTTGATCCTCTCGCTGAGCAATGTTGTGAAGTATTTGATCCATTTTAACGGTCGATATAGATTGAAGTGTAATCACCTGACAACTGCAAATTCACATTAGGTGGCTCTTATTTTATAGTTGTCGGTCGCGAAAAAATAAGAGGATGCTACAAACTTACTGCGAGAATTTTAGATAAGAAGAAAGAGAAAAATAACCGCATGAGATATATCTCACTTTTTATAATTATGAGAGGATGCTACTAGATAATTGTTGACTAAAAGGAAAATGTGTCTATTTTTACGAATGCGCAAATTGTGTATAAATATAAATTTTTTAATATTATCCCACATATTTAAAAAGCGTGCGATTATGACCCAACAAGAATCTAATATGAATAAGTGTCAATGGGTGTACAAACAAGTGTGTGATTTTGTGCCGCGGATACGTTTATGTATATACAGTGTGTAAAGCGATGGGGTATATATACAAGAGGGAATTTTTTTGTTAAATATTGATTTATGAAAAAAATTTATTCTTCATGATATTTTTTGCTTGCTTTGAAAGTACCAATAACGTTTCGATAATCTAAAATTTATTTATAGAAATCTGGAAAAATAATAAAATTAATTTTTTTTATTGAAAGTTATTCTACATTATGATCAAAATAGCGTATAGGCGCGTACAGACCGAGTTTCCAACGCAAGCCTGTGGTTACAGATTTGGAGGTGTTGGGATTGGTGTGTACCTCGCAAGCCAACGGTTTCCAACCGCTTCCAACGACGCTGTTGGCGTTCGATTGCGTTCGCTCGGTGAGCGGTACATCAAAGGGAAATTTGATGTGGTCTGGACAGGATTTGTCGCGATTTTAGTTTTTAGTCGTTTGTCTGACTTTTTAAAATGTCCACCATCTTCTTTTTGAAGTTCTTCTAGTAAGTGACTGCCACTGTACAAACTCCTATTTTTAAATGGTGTTGTTACCCACCAACGCCTAGGCCGTTTTTTCTTCTTTTTCTTTGAAATTAAAGAATTCATTATTAAAAACCCCGCACTCCCCAGCAGTAAATCGTCCTCGTCGCTTGACAAACCAGCAGCACCGGTTACCGAACTTTACCCAACACGGTCCCACCAAGTCCAACTCAAATCTTAAATTTTGGTTTGGACAAGGGCATTCCAATAGGTTTCCAACGACAAACGCCAACGTCACATGTGCTTGGATTCGTTGGCTTGGCGTTGAAATCCGGTCTGTACGCGGCTTATTGCTATCAAACCACAAACAATCGAAACGTTATTGGTACTTTCAAAGCAAGCAAAAAATATCATGAAGAATAAATTTTTTTCATAAATCAATATTTAACAAAAAATTCCCTCTTGTTTGCGAGCACGTTGATTAACACTGTATTCATCAGAGTTTTGGACCGTAAGTGTTAAATTGGTTTACAATACAAGTATAATAAAACCGATATCTTTTTAGAAGATACCTTTCTTCACCAGATAATTGTCTTAGGGTTGGTTTTACAATTACACCTATTCCCAGAATAAGATATTCTTAGAATAACTGCCATAGTAACAGGTATCCTATTGGTTCACACAATGATAACCAACGCAACCATCTAGGTATAGCGTATTCTGGGTATATACCTGCATTGTAAAATCGGCCGTTAAGGAATAAAAATTTCATGCAAGTAGATTATTCATGATTTTATAATTGTACGCTTTTTAAATACGCTTGTAAATCCGATATCTTTTTAGAAGATACGTTTCTCCACCAGATAATTGTCTTAAAGAATAAAAATTTCATGCAAGTAGATTGTTCATGATTTTATAATTGTACGCTTTTTAAATACGCTTGTAAATCCGATATATTTTTAGAAGATACCTTTCTCCACCAGATAATTGTCTTAAAGAATAAAAATTTCATGCAAGTAGATTATTCATGATTTTATAATTGTACGCCTTTTAAATACGCTTGTAAATCCGATATCTTTTTAGAAGATACCTTTCTCCACCAGATAATTGTCTTAAAGAATAAAAATTTCATGCAAGTAGATTATTCATGATTTTATAATTGTACGCCTTTTAAATACGCTTGTAAATCCGATATCTTTTTAGAAGATACCTTTCTCCACCAGATAATTGTCTTAAAGAATAAAAATTTCATGCAAGTAGATTATTCATGATTTTATAATTGTACGCCTTTTAAATACGCTTGTAAATCCGATATCTTTTTAGAAGATACGTTTCTCCACCAGATAATTGTCTTAAAGAATAAAAATTTCATGCAAGTAGATTGTTCATGATTTTATAATTGTACGCCTTTTAAATACGCTTGTAAATCCGATATCTTTTTAGAAGATACCTTTCTCCACTAGATAATGGTTTTAAAGAATAAAAATTTCATGCAAGTAGATTATTCATGATTTTATAATTGTACGCTTTTTAAATACGCTTGTAAATCCGATATCTTTTTAGAAGATACCTTTCTCCACCAGATAATGGTTTTAAAGAATAAAAATTTCATGCAAGTAGATTATTCATGATTCTATAATTTGTACGCTTTTTAAATACGCTTGTAAATCCGATATCTCTTTAGAAGATACCTTTCTCCACCAGATAATTGTCTTAAAGAATAAAAATTTCATGCAAGTAGATTATTCATGATTCTATAATTGCGCGCTTTTCAAATACGCTTGTAAATCCGATATCTCTTTAGAAGATACCTTTCTCCACCAGATAATTGTCTTAAAGAGTAAAAATTTCATGCAAGTAGATTATTCATGATTCTATAATTGTACCGTAAAAGGTGATCACTTGAAATGGTTTTTAGATTCCAGTGTCGATATTTTATTAAGTAAAAATATGTAACTGAAATTATCGAAATCTAGACTACAATAAATCAATTTCAAACATTACTTTAATTTTTTTTTTGGTTTTTTCTATTACCTTTTTAAAAAAATAGGTCTATTTCAAGTCGGGGGCGACTTGAAATAGGCCTGTTGCTCAGTACATATTTCATTTATATTTGCTATAGGGATCACTTGAAATATAATTATTATTTTTAAAAAAGTAAATAAACATTTATTTAACAAAAAACCCAAAAACAAATTCTTTTTAACGTGGTAAATGCATTATACTTGAAACTTAACTTGAAAACGTATTATTTTAACAAACTTAAAAAGAACTCTTGTGATTTAGTCATACATTATGTTCAAATAAAAGCCTCCTTGAAACGAACACCACCTCTTCGCAGTTTCTCAGGCACTGAAAGAATTTTCACTATTTCATCTTTTGTTACTGTTGCGATATCAGTGTTGTGAGGGTAAATATACACATTGTGATTTTTAGAATTTTGTCTCAAGAAAGAACATTGAAATAAATTCTCGTCTTCTATTTCCATGACTTCGGTGATATATCTAATTTTACTTCCTTTTACTGTGTTTAAATCACACAATAAAAAGTCACCAACTAACATTTTTTCAAGGTGGACTTTTTCCTCAACATTAACTTCACTGTCTAACTCTTCAGTTAACTCCGCCTCATCAATAATTTCATTTTCTTCATGATTGCTACTATCATCTGGAATTAACTGGTTGGCTTCGTCAGATTCACTCTCTTCTGCATTATTTTCTTTTCTATTCAGTCTTCGTTTCTTTTGAGATTCTTTTTTACAAATTGCTGCCGATGTAACTGCAGCGTTTTCTTTTTCCGTTTCATCAATAGCTGAACTTTCTTCCAGACATCTTTTTTTGCGCGGGATTTTCTTTACATTACTTGCAGACGATGTTGATGAAGTAATATCGTCGGCACTAACACTTTGACCTGGTTCGACGTTAAACTTTATTCTTCTAGCAATGTTTTCAGGTTTTCGATATAATAATAATAATAATAATTTTAATTCGTGCGATTAGTTAACCAGGCTAGACCTGAGTTCTCACAAGAAACGCCGACAATAATAATAAATGCCTTTAATTACAAAGAAATAAACAATATAATGGATTACATAAAACTGGGGCGAGATTCAGTTGAAAGGTGCATTACCTCCCTCCTGCTCTTCCATCTAAACCCCAAAAGGAGATATATTTATTTAAACTAAATAATATTGAAGGCAACCAAACACAAGAAGAATCTTGACAGATGCGTGCAGGCGTGGCATTGCATTTAGTGCTCTAAACAATGTACGACCATGAAAGTATTTTATGACCAAAACCAAAAGGATTCTATTCAGCGTATAGATAGCTCTTCAGTTTACGTTTAAAGGTATTTATCGGTAGACTTTTGAGTTCTGAAGGAATTGCGTTATAGAGCTTTGATTTGATTTGATAGGTGAAAGATCGCTCGAAAGCGACCGTTCTATGACAAGGTGTTGAAAGTAGCCTCCTATAACGTAAATTTAAATTGTGGATATCTGTACGAAACGTAATTTTGTTGTACAAATAAGCAGGTGTTTTTGTAATTAATACTTTGTGAAACAAACAAATTGTTCGAAACTCGCGTTGTCTATGTATTGTCATACATAACCAACCAATCTCCTTTAATTTATAAGAAATATGTTCTCTTCGTTTAATGCCAAAAATCAGCCTTAAACAAGAGTTTTGTAAAGTTTGAAGCTTATTACTATCTACAACTTTCAAACTAGCATTATAAAGAATCTTGCTTCATTCAGAATGTCTTTTAACACATTTGTCGAATTTACATTTGCATCTTCTTGTTCAATGTATTGCGGCAATTTCCTTAAGATTTTTTCTCTATCTAGCGGCACCAAGCCAGTTGCACGGAAACCTGATCTTATAACATCCTCAGAGGTGGCAGATACTTTCTCCATCGTTCTTTTTAACAAATTTGGAAATATGTCTTTTCTAATAACACCTTCATGATTTTTTTCCACGCTTTGAGAACGCTTTTCCAAGCCACCTTTATCGGTCAAAAGCAGCTTACGTCGAGCGGCTGGCACAAATGTGTGCTATTTGGGGGCAGAAGAATAAATTTGATATCGCTGTCTTGGCATTGAGTGACCACTTTCAAAGACAAATGATTAGCTAGGTTATCACCTATAAGAATCTTTGGTCCTGGAGGCAGTCTCTTAAAATATGGGAGTGCAATGGTAAAGAACCAATCTTCAAAAATATTCTGATCGAACCATCCGGACTTGGTTCGATTACATCTAGCTCCATCTGGACCTCGCTCTGTCCAAGTTTGCCAAATGTGATCCGCTTTGTAAACAATATATGGTGGCAATGTGACACCTGATGCGGATACCGAAAACATTACAGAAGTAGACGACTTTGATGTGTCCATTATTTTTTCCGCTCGTTTCGTTCCTCGCTGTACGACCACTTTACTTTTACCAGGATCGTCGCAGAAGTTTGTTTCATCATAATTGACTATTGCTTCTGGTGAAACGCTATCAAATGATTCTTCCAGCTTATCGAAATATTTATTGATTACTTCCGGACTTATTTCAGCCCGACTTGCCTTTATATTTTGTGAAAACCTACAAGTTAGAGCGGTATGTCGTTTTAAAAAATTCTGATACCATTGTTCCCCAGGTTTATTTTCAGAAAAAATTCTTACATTCCTTCCCATTCTATTTAAGTATGATTGCACAAACAACTTAACGTCTTCACTTTCAAACCCCACTCAGAGGCAACAAGTATTGCATTCTTAATCGCAACTTCATCCTGTTTGGTTAGAATAATTTGCCCCCCGGGTTGTTTTGAATGTTTATTCTTTACTTTTCGAAATATAGTAGCTGCGGGAATGCCGAATTCATCAGCAATATCTTTGTAACTCCGACTGGTATTTAATTTTATGTTAACTGCCCTTTGCAACACTGCCTCATCATAATTTTGATATGGTCTAGCACCGACTTTACGCTTATAAGTCATTACCATTTTATTTCAAGTGACCCCCGAAAGTGACAAAATAACTAACTCCGGCCCTGCGTCGACTATTATTAGATTTCAGATAAATTTGAAATAAAGATTACTTACCAGTAATATAAAAGTAAGTAAACAAAAAGAAAGCAGGCAAAAACTCTATTTGGTTTGATCTATCCAGCTTAAAGTACTCACAGTGTAAAAATAGATTAATTCTACCGTTACAAAAGACAGTCTACGTATAACCACACTTTCAACCCACATGTTGACCTTTAACCTTGTAGGAAACTATACACTCTGCAAGGATCTTACAAAAAGTTTGACACCTCTACCTCTCATTGTTAGATGTCAGTAAGTGTATCAAAAAAGATAAATATGGTGTTTCAAGACACCGCTGCTATTTCATGTGACCACCTTTTACGGTACGCTTTTTAAATACGCTTGTAAATCCGATGTACCTTTAGAAGATACCTTTCTCCACCAGATAATTGTCTTAAAGAATAAATATTTCATGCAAGTAGATTATTCATGATTCTATAATTGTACGCTTAAATACACTTGTAAATAAACAATAACATTTTGAATATTATTTATTACACCCATTTCAACTACAACTATCAAGGTAAGTTTGGTATTGAAACAAATCAATTTTTGTAGGATCTAAATTTACATGTCTATAAAATCTATGATAAGGCAAACTTTTCAATTCTAGTTGACGATAAATACGTAGACTTTGTTTATCCAGTTCAATTCGATGAACTAAACGATTATATAATATAGTTAGTATCTAAATTGTTTGAGTAGAAGGAGAAACTCTTTCAAACTTATATAGCTATTCCAATAAATAAATAATGGATCTAAATAAGTCATTTCAACGAATTAACGCGTTCGGAAATATTGTTGAAAGAAGTGTCCTTAAATTGCAAGACATGGAGGGCGGAAAAAATAAAATCGATTATCACGCATTTTGGACGAGGAATTGTATGTGAAGTTGTCAATAATACCTCAATATTTTTACCGCAAAGAATGGTTCGAGAAATGGATGATGAAGTAGTCAATCAATTAAACAAATTAAAGATGGGTATAGTGTTAACTGGTTTTTTCAAAAATAATATACCGAAAATAGAATTAGTAACTATGAGCACTTGAATTGATATGTAATAATATTAATAAATGCGATATGCTTGTTATCATAATTGTTTCTTTAAATATACATGATACAGAGGAGGGGAGCACCATATAAAAACGATTGGGTATACGTCTAATATCCAGTCCATATCTAGTATCTAGGTATTTAATTAGCTAAAGCTACCTAATTTACCAATCGTTAAAAAAAAATGTCCGTCTTCAATTATCGAAAATATAGACGCATCGGTCAAGTTGATCGAACATTTTTATAAAAATTACCATCATGGTATGACATCTCAGATTCCAAAAATGATAGACGTGATAAACGCCAACCTAAAGTCGATTAAACTTTCATTAGAAGCTACGATATCGGTAGCGGATAAAAAACATCTTGCAGCAGCCGCCGGGAAGATGGAGCGTTATAAGCTGATGATCAATCAATTGGATGCATCTATATCCGGCACATCCCTCGAAGCAAGACCATTAGTGGAATGGAGGAATTTAGTAACAGCCTTTACGTCAAAGGTGAGCACCGGCATTATTATTAATTCGGGTCATAAAACACTAGGAACATTTTTTAGTGATAGTAGTAAGGTATTTTCAAATAAGATTAGACATTATTTTTAGCAAGTACAATCAACCTTTAAAAGTAAATTGTGAATTTTGTGCAGAATTTGTCAAACCATCCTCAAATAGCGATAATTTAGATTTAGATGCTCGAGAATTTAGTTTTAATTCGCGAAATTTTATTATTTTAAATTGTAATTTGGAGGAGGAACATTTGAAAAAATGATTTAATTCAAACGTAGTAGACTATCTAATGAATCGTTTGCTTGACTTCGACGAACAGCAGAGTGGGTGGCCTTTATCGCGAATTATTTCGTTAACTGTGAACGCTAATGGTACAACCTTAGTAAAAGCTTCATCGTACATCGATTTACCTAACGAAGTTAAAGTGAAACAAACATGCGGTCATCAACGTTAAAAATAACGATGAGGCTTGTTTCGGATGGGCCTTATCTTCATCTCCTTCCCCTGTGTCCCAACATTCCGATCGTGTTACATCACATCCTTATTATGCTGAAATCCTAAATTTTCAATACATTAATTTTCCTATGACTCTAAGCCAACTTCCTAATTTGAAAAACAAAATGCTCATTTATCCCTTAACGTTTATCGGATTATCCGAAAATCGGTCTCTAATTCCATCACCGTCCCCTTTTACTTATCATCAAATAAAAAAGAACAGCATGTAAATTTATTAATGATCCAAGATGATTATGAAATTGAGGATATTAATAATAATGACAACCTTGATGATCATAGAGATAAAGCTGTGAAATTCCACTTTTGGTGGATCAAAAATTTGTCTAAGTTAGTGCATTCGCAGTTAACGAGGAACAACAGAAAATTATACATTTGTGATAGATGTCTCCACTACTATCATTCTCAAAACGAAATTGAGTAGGCATGAGTCGGATTGCAAGCAGATGAACAAATGTAGGCTAGAAACGCCAAAAGCAGGTACTACCGTACATTTTAAAGACTATCAATTCAAACAGACCGCTCCTTTCATAATGTATTGTGATTTAGAATGTTTAGTTTTTCACGGAGATGAGACGCGCTCAAATATAAAGAGCATATCGTGTGTAGTATTGCATATTATCTCCATTGCACGTTTGATAACTCTTTATCGAAACTTGAAATGAAAAGGGGTGAGGACTGTATTAATTGGTTTACCGAACAATTAGTGAAAATTGGAGGCATTTTACAACAATATTTTGATAATCCTCTACCAATAAAGCTATTAAGTGATATGGAAAAGCTAGCATTTAATGCGGTCACTCATTGTCATATTTGTGAAGCTCCAATATTAGAGGAGCAGGTTAAGGACCACTGCCATTTTTCAGGTCAATGCGAGGAGCTTCACACCAACAATGTAATCTAAATTATAAGGCCCCTCATATTCTTTCACAATTTTAGCGGGTATGATAGCCATTTCATTATAAAGAACCTTGCTCAAGCTATCCCCGGTAAAATTAAACTGTTGCCTAAAAATAAAGAACGCTACATCTCGTTTACCAAATGTATGATAGATACTGATGTGCAATTTAGATTTGTAGATTCCTTTCGTTTTATGAATGAATCATTAGAGAAACTATTACCCTATCTAAAATTTGATGATTTTAAAATTTTACGCGGTACGCTGTCATTGAAGCGATGAGCAGTTAAAGTTGTTAACCAGAAAAGACGTTTATCCTTATGAATATATAAACGATTGGGTGAAATCATATATATCATTTTCCCCTACCACATATCTTTCCTACTAGTCCTTATAAGAAAAGAAAATTTGAATTAGCATTATTTTTGCGATCATGCAGACTGCTGTCGTTGCACTTTTTTTGCTTTTTCAATGCTGTATTAGTATCAACGCTAATACGGTTGATGATGATGATGAAAGAAACACAATTAGTGAGCGTGAAATCGATATGGTGTTTCTCGCTAAATATGGATACATAAAGGAGTCTGGTGATGGTGAACCAACTCAAGATAATCGTATATCACGATCAGCGCTTTAAGGAAATTTCAAGAACGTTATAAACTACCTAGCGATGGCAGGTTAAATGCTGAAACATTACAACTCATATCTCGGTCTAGATGCGGAAATTCTGATGATCCATCATCGTATATGACTAATCAGTATAAATGGTTAAAACAGACTTTGATACTATGTATCCAATATGCATGATGTGAAAGTTTTGCAGATGACAGATGAAGCTTTTCAAGTTTGGGCGAAACACTCAAATTTAAAATTCAAATATAGCGCATAGAACCCGAACATATTCATATCATTTCATTCCCGCAAGCATACGTTTGCTTTGCCGCCATATCCACAATGTATTGTCACACAGTAGAATAGTTATTTGTATACTTAGGCCGCGAAGTCATTCTTTAACGTACCGAAAAGAAGATTGACGCCGAGGCCGCTTGCGGCCGAGGCAAGGCAACTTTGAGGGCGTTAAAGAATGACGCGGCCGTGGTATACACAACATTTTTTGTGCAATTGCGTAGAATCGTCAATAATAAAAATGAGATTTCAAAAATAATAATTTTCTTCGCAAATAGAAAGACGGCCAGTTTTCATTTTACCATGGAAATGAGATAAACAATGAATAATTTTTCGTGAAAGAAAAGTCAAAATGTGTGACTCCGAAAGTGATTCTTCGATATCCGGAACTCCTCCGGAAATAAAACTTGTTGTGAATTCTGCTGTGTTGCAGTTATGAGTTAGTACCTGAAAAATCGAAGCGGCAGTACGAAAAATGCTACAAGGACTTCAAGTGTACCTGTCAGTTTGAGTTCTAATGAAAATCAAAATGTTACAGTTTCAAAGTATAACCCTTCTAACACTTTAGACTTTATTTCAGGAGTAAGTATAAGTAACAATACGAACTGTAGGCTTAATATTAACATTTATCCAAAAGATTTGTAATTGCCTACATGCTGATTGTCAAAATATATGTGACATTGTCTTACTTTAACGGCCGTCGCTATGACAGCGGCCGCGAAAGTGAATTTCGCGGCCGCCATGGCGAACGCGAAGTTGTTGTTTCGCGTCCAATTGCACAAAAAATC
Organism: Photinus pyralis; assembly: GCF_008802855.1. Taxonomy (NCBI): domain Eukaryota; kingdom Metazoa; phylum Arthropoda; class Insecta; order Coleoptera; family Lampyridae; genus Photinus; species Photinus pyralis. Next base: position 33,450 of record NW_022171350.1, on the reverse strand, counting down.
AATGAATGAATTTATCCAATGTTTAATGACTACATAATCATAAATCGACAAGAAATTACTCATGGAGATTTCACTCAAAATCCAAGTAGTCATCATCCTCCTGATATTGGTAAAATAGCCTTGTACTATGCAATCACGTAATTGTGTAATGAGAATTTCTAACCACTGACAGGATTCTGTGGATGATCAAGGTTCTGCACGTGTTAGCACTTTGCTCACCATAGGGTGTTGTCAGGAGGATAGACGCCAAGAGTATGAAGAGTTAAATAGCAGATGAGGATTGCAAAGAGGACAGTCGGTAGTACACAGTGCCATACAATAGTTATAATCTTCCTACCAGAATGCAAAGGTAAGATTTTGTAATATTTGCTTCAGCTTACACTTAAACAATAAACCTTTAAACAATGCAATTCTCTATCTGTAACTACGATCCCCAATTATAGTCACGTCACCTCTCGTATGCATAGAGCTACCCCCTAGACGTGACAAATGGTGGAGGCGCCGTTCTTTAATTTTTTCATTATAAACCGCCTATTGGTGGAAACATTTTACCTTTTTCCAATTTAATTTTTGAAAAATGCAATGCAACACAGTCGCATTCATAATTCTTCTAATTTTGTCAATGTTATTAAACGCTGTTTTGGTAGTTTACCTTTTAATGAAAAATGAAATCTTCTAATAAAACAAAAGTCTATAACCTCTTCAAATAATTTACTTCATTCTCTAATTCTAAAGATATAATGCTATTCAATGAACGATAATAAAAGTACTCCGACTCATCGATACGAAACACGAAGCACTGCTTTTCGCCCACAAGAAAGTGCAATAATTCAAAGCTCAGTTGAAAAACCAATAAATTTAAACGAAACCATACTTTTTACACCTACAAATAAATTACAAAGGACACCACCGCTCATTTCAAAATTAGACATTCCATCTAATCTTCAAGATAAAGTTGATTTTTTCGAATCACTTACACCTCCAGATAAAACATTGCAACCACAAGAGACGATAAGGGAACAAGTGCAATCTACTGACATTGAACCACTTTCACAAACAAACCACAATAACGCAATTTCAGTCATGACGAGTCCAAATGATATAACAATTCAGCAAGTCACTGCTGTACCAGTCACACCCATCTTTCCTAAATTCGCAGCTCCAGACGTTTTCACACCTGGAGAAACAAATTGCATAACTTTTCTACAACAATACAATCGCAGCGCTGATTCTAATCATTGGACCGATGGAAATAAAATTACGCATTTCGGAAATTTTCTCAAAGGCAATGCATATACGTGGTATCGCAATTTCATCAACGAGCCTGCCAATGCCAATAAAACTTGGAAAGCCATATCGAAAGAGTTTCAAAAGCATTACGGAGGTACAAACACCTCATTAGCAGCAAAAAATCAACTTCGTAACAGACACCAACAGATCGATGAAACAGTTCTGAAATATTACTATGAACTTTTAGAACTTGCAAATCAGGTAACCCCTTCAGTCCCTATTGCAGAAATTGTCGACTTTTTCACAGATGGTCTACAACCAGGCCTAAGATCTGAATTTATGCTCATTTGTCCTACATTTGACGAAATTACTCCAGAAAATTTTCGCACCGCAGTTTTTAAGTTGTCTAATATACAAGAACATCGTATAAAGAACGAAATTAAGGAACGCACTTCTTCTTTACATTCCCTAGCAACAAAAGCAGTGAATTCTGCTACTTCTAATTTTAACAATTTACAAATAGATAGACAACCCAATAACTTTGCACGATTTTCTTATCGACAATCACGAGGCTACATCCACCCTCGTACAAGGGATGCTAGACCAATTTGCTTTCAATGTAATAAACCTGGTCATTACGCATCTTCATGCACCTACATAAGTACAAACCGCAATCGATTTTCGAATTATTCGCCCACTCCAAACAATTCGAGAAGTCAAAACAATTATAGAGGAAATAACAATTTCCGTGGAAACTTGAACCGCAGAGGAAATAATAGGACAGTAACGTTCTCCAATAATTCTTATTCCAATTATGGAAATCGATCTTTCCGGGGAGGTAGGTCTTATGACCGCAGATCACAGTCTCCCAATCCAAAAAACGATCAGCGAAGCATCGATCGCCAAAATCAATAAGGGTCGATGCAACTTTTGTTCTCAATGATAATCTTCTAAATATACATGGTAGAATTAATAATAGGCTTACAAAAATTTTAATCGATACAGGTAGTTGCTACAATGTCATACCGTCAAATCTAGCGAATACCATAAAACCTTTATCGAAACCATTAACTTTACACGCAGCAGGAAATGTCAAGATTCCAGTATTAGGGAAAACTACGCTTTTTATTAAATTAGGAAATTTTGAAAGTAAAATTAACGCCTTAGTCATAAAGAAATTACCAGTAACACTAATTTTAGGAAACGCATTTTTACGCCAAAACAAAGCTTTAATAGATTTTAACAATTCAAAAATTATTTTAAATAAAAATTCCAAGAATATCCAAATTCCTTTTGCAAAAAATGATGATAGTGATCATAACGATATTTTTGAAGATAGAATTTTATTAACTTCGCACGCAAATGATAAATATAAAGTAACGATAACAAATGATGTCATTTTACACGCAAATATACCCACAGATATCCCAATTAAAATTAACTTTCCTTTATTTAGTAATGAATTAAGCGATTTTCAATTTGAAACAGCACCAAATCTTTTCAATAAAAAATCAATAACGGTTTTGCGACATCCTTATACCTACCGAGGTAATTTTTACGCGACTTTACAAGTGTTAGTGCGCCATAAAGTGAAAGTGTTTGCCGGAACAACAATTGGACATCTCACGATCGCACCAGCGAAGGTAAAAGACAGCGTGTTATACGTGAAGAAAGCCACTTCTAAAGAAGTCGTCAGCCATAACATCTCGTCACATTTATCGCCGAAGGAGAAGAAAGAACTACAGGGATTGTTGGACGAGTTCAGCGACATTTTCGCAGAAAACGCAGCATCCATGGGGTATACAAACCAGGTAACACACGTCATCGACACAGGAGATGAACCACCAGTGAAGAGCCGACCATATCGAGTTTCTCAGAAGGAGAGAGAAGTCATAGAAGAACAAATCAAAGAGATGCTGGACAATGGAATCGTCGTACCGTCAACATCCAACTACAGTTCCCCAATCATTCTAGTCAAGAAAGAGACAGGAGATTTTAGATTTTGCATCGATTACCGAAAACTGAATTCCATTACGAAGAAGAACAATTACCCTTTACCACTCATTGATGACATTTTCCAATACCTGCACAACGCCAAGTACTTCACCTGCTTAGATTTATTCTCTGGTTACTGGCAATGTGGAATGGATCCGAGAAGTCAAGAGAAAACAGCATTCATATCACCGGACGGTCTGTACGAGTTCACTAAAATGCCTTTTGGATTATGTAACGCACCTGCGACATTTATGAAGCTGATGGATCAGGTGTTCGAGGGACTAAAGTGGAAAGAAGTCATTGTCTACTTAGACGATATTTTAATTTTTTCACCTACGTTCGAAGAGCACCTGGTACGTCTGCGTCATGCATTCGAGCGACTTCGCCAAGCTGGTCTTACACTCAAACCATCCAAATGCACCTATGCTCAAAATGAAGTTAAATTATGAGGACATGTAGTTTCAAATCAAGGTATAGCACCTGATAAAAGTAAGTTAAAGGCTATCTCAGAATTTCCAACACCGCACAGCGTGAAAACAGTTCAAAGTTTCTTAGGACTTGCAAATTATTATCGTAAATGTATTCAAAATTTTTCCCAAATAACCAGACCTCTTTATGAAATAACTAAAAAAGACACACCTTTTATTTTCGGTCCTGATCAACAGTTAGCTTTTCATAATTTAAAAACCAAACTTTTAAGTGCACCCGTTTTAACTTATTTTGATCCAAGTGCACCCAACGAACTTCACGTTGATGCATCTGGTATAGGTATTGGTGGAGTATTATTACAAGAACATGAAGGAGCCATGCATCCAATCGCTTATATATCCAGAAGTCTCACCAAAGCAGAGAAAAACTATTCCATCTCCGATCTTGAGTGTTTAGCAGTGGTATGGAGCCTGACACAACTTCGCCATTTGATCCATGGAAGACCAATCAACATCATCACCGATCATCATGCAATATGTTTCTTGAAAACACTCAAGAATCCAACTGGTAGACTAGCAAGATGGAGCATCAAACTGTCAGAATTCGACTTTACTATTATCCATAAGGCAGGGACAGCTCATAGAGATGCTGATTGTTTATCGCGAAATCCAACCGAAGAACCGACCCCAGAAGACGAAGATATTGTAAATGTTCCAACGTACTTGCTCCAAAGTTCGGAAGTTAGTGATTTTCAAAAAGAAGACCCGAAACTAGCCGAGCTCATACACACTATAGAAAATCCGGAAGAAGCCACCATTGGAATACGACGAAGATCAAAAAATTACCTACTGAAGGATGGTATATTATATAAACGAAACCCATCAACGGAAGGAGAGTCCAAACTGATAGTCATACCAAGCCGTCTTAGAGAGGAAATACTTCACTCTCATCACAGCGAACCTCATGCTGGACATTTAGGAATCACCAAGACCCACCACAAAATCAAGACCCGCTACTACTGGGATACTTTACTCAAGGATGTAGAAAAATATGTTAAAGGTTGCCCAGATTGTCAAGCAAGAAAAGGCCAGTCACATTTTAAACCAGCCGGACTCTTACAACCAATTCCAGTGTCCTTACCGTTCGATAAGGTAGGCATAGATTTGTTAGGCCCATTTAGGAAAAGTAAAAATGGTAACACCATGATAGTGGTCGCAACCGACTATGCGACTAGATGGGTAGAGACCAAGGCCTTACCAAACGGAAAAGCTGGTCCAGTAGCAAAATTTTTGCTAGAAAACATCTTGATGAGACATGGGTCACCGAGATTCTTGCTCAGTGACAGAGGGAAAACATTCCAGTCCGAAATGGTCACAGAACTCTTGAAGCTCATGGGAGTCAAAAGCTACTTCAGCACCTCATATCACCCACAATTTAATGGACTTACTGAAAGATTTAATAAAACATTAGCAGATAGCTTTCTCTTTATACAAACACTCAACAGACAGATTGGGATCAATATTTATCCATGGTTACTTTTGCCTATAACACTTCGCGTCAGGAGACTACAAGAACATCACCATTTAACCTAGTGTATGCCAGAAACCCAGTATTACCCACAGAAGCCATGTTAAAACAGGATACACCCACAGAAGACATTCGAATCATACGCGATCGTGCTTTATATATTCGGAACTTAGCAGTGGAAAATATTCAAAAACAACAAGGAAAAGACAAAACGCGCTACGATGGTAAACACCGAACCGTTGAATACGAGATAGGCGATATAGTTAAAATTTTTACACCATATAGAAAAGTTGGTAGAAGCGAAAAATTGTTATTGCGATGGTTCGGACCTTACACAGTTATAGGAAAAAGAGGAGAGGTCGATTATGTAATAAAGATGGGAACTGCACCCAACTCAAGAGTAGATACAGTACATGTTTCACGCATCTTACCGTACAATGATCCTTGGACGCCAGAAGTTGGAGAGCCAGAAGATGAAGATATCGCACACTCGTAGCAGTAAGTTACGACTGGACATTCTTCTCAGAAACAAAGAAGAACAAGCAAATGCGGGCGCTGAATTGTGATACTCCTAATATACGAGTCTCACAACCAGCATCCGCAGATTCCCATTCCAACACATCCGATGAAGTGATCGCCCGAGCACAGTACTGAAGATCTGACAGAATGGACAAGTACGGGAAGGCATGCCTGTGGGACTCTTAAAATACGAGTTCCAGGGGCAACTTCCAGTAAGTCTCCATTCCGAACAACACACCTGAGGAACGTTAAATAACAAATTGTGAAGATGCAACAGACTGGGCATATAGATCAGTTCCTTAGCCACTCGAGAATAACGAGTAGCATGAAGGAATTGATCTGGAAACCCATTCTAACTTATAAATTTCTGTGTACAATTTTTTTTTTTTACATAAGGTTAACTTGTAATAAGCTATGAACAATAGAAAGCACCCTGTCAAAATATATGAAAATTTAATACACGAGAAGAAGAAAGTAGTGGCATAAGGATTGCCCACGTTCGGTTACGATGAGGTAATATCAACTCATTGGCACCGAGCGTGGATGAACCCCACGTCACCTATAACAACTCCGAGAAGAAAGTAGACGAAAAAGAATCCTATAAGAAGAACAGATAAGAAAAGAGAATGTTTAATGACTTACCAGAGATAAAATCAACATATAAAGTGTTAACACTACTTATTATTTTTTTTTTGCGCGTCTAGACGGCACTCTATTTTTTATTAAAGGTGTTCTTTAGGTGACATATCTATATTTAGGTGATCCACACACCCATATAATTAGCACTACTTCAATTTTAGACAAGTAAGGATGATACTAATGACAACTACCTTTTCAGACCACACTATATTTGCGACATCCAAGGCCTAAGAGGCCACAATAATGAATTTGTGGCTAAAGAAGTAGCCGTGCTTGATCTTACCAATGACCACACCATACAATGGTTGATAAAACCACCTTATAGTTGGCAAGAGTTGCCGTTGTCAGTAATGACAACCAACCAATGGATAATAAGAAATTTCCATGGTCTCCAGTGGTACGGAGGACAATCGTCTATCCAAACCATGAGCCATACCATCTCTAGATTACTCGCCGGAAAAGAAGTAACAGTAGTAGGAGTTCAAAAGAAAGAATTCTTGGAGCAGATAGTTCCAGCGGCAGTGGTACAAGTAGAAGACCTATGTGACTTCTAGACCAGGAAGTGACGTCACACCAATCAGAGACGAGCTCGTGACGTCACAGCCAATCAGAGACGAGCACGCCCCCCTATGCCCCTCCCCTTGGCCAATGGGATACGGTAGGCGGAGCCTTTAGGGGCCGCCCCCTGTGGCGTCACAGCCAATGAGCGGTGTGGTCGGCCATTTTGGATCGAGCGCCATTTTATTAGTCACCAAATCCGCCATCTTGGATTGGTCGCCATTTTATTAGTTTCTAATTCCGCCATCTTGGATCGGTCGCCATTTTATTAGTTTTCAATTCCGCCATCTTGTTGGGCGCCATTTTATTAGTTTCTAATTCCGCCATCTTGGATCGGTCACCATTTTATTAGTCTCTAATCCCGCCATTTTGTTGGGCGCCATTTTATTAGTCACTAAATCCTCCATCTTGGATCGGCCGCCATTTTATTAGTCTCTAATCCCGCCATATTGTTGGGCGCCATTTTTGACCGTCTGTCTGTCTGCCTCTCTCGCTCCATCCGCCATCTTGGATGATATTTTGGACTCGCGTCATCGGTCACGTGATTGCTATAGACAAAAATTTTTGTTATCTGCGTTGGGAATCGAACCCACGATACCTGAAATAGAAAGCTAGCGCGTAACCAAATGAGCCACGCAGACTTTGAGAGATTCTATAGTTAGAGGTTGAAGTCAATGAAAAAACAGGTGCCGTGACATGGCCCCAACTTATAATTCTCCGAGACATGTAAGGGGGGCCCTATTACCAATGTCATGCTCCATTCTAACCTGTAAATACATTTCGTGGCCCCCAGGCCTATAATGAGGCGATGGTTGCTCGCTCTCGGGGTGAGTCGTAAGGATGAATGGTAGGAAACTGTAACGCATTTATTCACATTTCAACCTTATTGCAGGTAGGTAATCATAAGGATGAAGGGCAGGAAACTGTAACGCATTTATTCATATTTAAACTTTACTACATGCCTTATGGGTAGGTAATTTTTATGTAACTACAATTTGTACATTAGTCGTTACACCTGCAGCTCCCATACTAGTTATAAATATAACTTTATTTGCTAGGGTTGTTTTGAAGCACTCTAGTCGATTTTCTGCTTCGAAGTATGTATGGTAACGTTGGGGCAGTATGCACTTGAAGGTTTCGGTTTCAACCACAATTCGATCTCCAAACTTGGTACCAATCACGCCGATATCAACAATTCGGTATTTTTCACCAATTTCCATATCCTTTACATTTTTGAATGGCTTACAATAGGTCGACGAGTTCAGGGAAGCGAAATCAAATTCTTCCATTATTATTGTATATCTATAAGAAAAACAAAAGTGTAGAAATCAATTACGTAGTCGATACTTTTAGTCATAGAAATTTAAGATAAAATCTTACTTGCCGATTACCGATTCGGTCCGAAACACTGATCGCGGCATATGTCAACAGCACTCAATTTTTATTATAAATTTATGCTAACACTGCGGGAAGCAATTTCCCCTATCTTTTCGCAAAGTAAGCAAGTTTATTTTGTGTCAACTGCGCTAGATTTTTGTTACAAATTATGCTTATAATGCGAGAAACCAATTTCATGTGTCTTTTCGCAAAGCAAGCAAATTATTTGCCATACAATTTCCTGTCTCGTATCGCAAGGAAAGCTAATATGGTTTATGTGAAATTTTTAAAGGGGGGGCCTCATTACCTATACAAAAACATTTATCTAATCTAACATGTCAATCTTTATGACCGCTAAGAATTAGAGTTCTGTCTGCCTACCGAAGATTCTCTCGTGGAAGATCAAGATGGTTGAATTTTAGGAAGAATTGTAAATATTTATTATCGCTAGTGAGATCCTTGAAATGATGCTCCCAATCGTATGCGTGAGTGGATAGCAAAAAACAAAACAAAACAAAGAATTAGATATTTATTTATATCTGAAAGAATAACGAAACGTAACATTACTAGAGCATTTAGCTACTAACATAGATAATCCAAGAAGCACGATCTAATTCCGGATCCATAAAAACGACGAACCTGAGCCCCCTATATACTCCGCTTTCAATTAAAGTGGATCGGGGAATGGCTCCCAGCCCCAAAATTATGGCCATAATATCCTATTTATAATTAAACTTATTATAACTATTATTATCATGGGCTGCTCATTTTGGACATTTCGAAAACTAGAATGTACGATTTTCAACTGTAACCGAAAACTTAGCGACAACCGGTTGAAATTGCTGTACATAGCTACCGATACTCTCCTGTATGAGATGACATCTGATGATGCATAATAGAAAATCATGCATTCTAGTTTTCGAAACTTCCGACATTGATCGCACCACCAAGACTAGTTTGGAAACCAATATCCAGTCTCCTTTCGACACCAGGATGGTGACTGTGATGGATGTATGAGGCTTTAAAACATCAAGAAAGGGATTTTTACCGATGTAGGTATAACTTTTAAGCAGCACTTTAGGATTAATTTCCCTTAATTTAAAGAAAGTCTATTCGGCCAGTTGCACAAAAAATAAAATAATCCAGGATTATTGTTTAATCCGGTATTAAGACATTTTGATTGACTTTATACTGTAGTATGCAGCCAATCAAATGTCAAAATTCTTGTTTAAACTCAGATTTGGAAATAATTTCCTGCAACCGGCCGATTGAGTGGTTTGAATAATGAAGATGTAGCCTGATTCATGCAAACTATTAATGTAGAAAAACACCATAACATCTCCGAATGTTATGAATTTAGACGCAACTTTTTCTGATAATAAATACTATTTTATCCCCATCAATCTGTCTAAACTAAGGTAAAAGTTAGAACTTGTCTTGTGAGGCCGGCCGTTCGATTGTTGTAATTATGAAAGAGTTCACAGAGAAATCAAAACTAAGTTGCATTTCTGGTTTCAGAGACACCAAACCGATTAGCAAATGTGTAGATATTATATGGATTGATGCCTATTGCATACGATGACGTGATGCTTCTTGCCTGCATTACAGAAGCATATCATCGCTAAAGCACTTATTCTATTCTTAGGGACGAGTTCCAATTTATTATCATATCCAGGGTTGGAACAAAACAAAACGGAGCATATAATTCGGCTCATGCTTAAAAGTATCGACCGGTAAGTTGGCACATGAAGTTTTCGTAGGGTACGGTATAAAAATTGAGTTTGCTGATTGTGAAAATGGTAATAGGGGTATAAGAATAAGTCAAGGATTCAATTCCATAGTGCTAATCGAAGAAGTCGTAAATCATTTCCTCTCCGGTGTAGATTTTGTACATCAAAATTGGATTTTCTAAGCGATTATTCGACTTCCACTTTGTGGACGAAGTAGCGGATGATCTTTGTAGGGGCGGTCTGTTCGATAAACCAAACATTTTGTCAAGAGGAAAATTTTTCTGTCAAAATCTTAAGTTATTAAAAAAGTTGGTTGCACACTCATGTTTAAGAGATTTTTCATTTTTAACAGAATTTGTAAATATTCACCCTCAAAGATTTGTAAAAGATGTAACCGATAAAATACTGAAGGAGAAACTATAAAATAGTTTAATGATAAATTTGTTGTTAATATATACATAGGGAAAAGAAAAGCAACATTTTCAAAATGTTTAATTTATTTTCGCAATAGGTACATTAAAATCTTGTATTTAAATTAAATTTTACGTACTATATAGTAAATGGCTCATTTTCAATTAAAACATCATGCAAAATTATACAGTAAGCGGAGGTGTCTGCTGCAAATGATTCAATTTCCAGCTTCAAGTCGATAACCACATTATGAATAATTACTTTCATTGTGACGAGTACAGTTGATTACGAATATTGGCTGTCTTTTAAACGCCACTTAACTGAGAAGATAACCACTTTCAGAATCGTCGTATTGCGTTCGATAGTTTAGATATTCCTCGTAGGCATCTATATACTTGATATCCGAGGAGAGATTTTGCTGCTTATACGGGTACCTTCTGTTGTTGACGTTTGGATTTAATCGAACCGGTCCAATCCGGTCGTTATCCAAGGGCTTTGCCCATCAGGTCCACCAGCTTTGCTATCAGATCCAACAGCTTTGCCAACTGGTCCATCAGCTTTTCTAACTAGTCCATCAGCTTTCCCAACTTGTCCATCAGCTTTGCCAACTGGTCCATCAGCTTTGCCAACTGGTCCATCAGCTTTGCCAACTGGTCCATCAGCTTTCCCAACTGGTCCATCAGCTTTGCCAACTGATCCATCAGCTTTTCCAACTGGTTCATCAGCTTTGCCAACTGGTCCACCAGCTTTGCTATCAGATCCAACAGCTTTGCCAACTGGTCCATCAGCTTTTCTAACTGGTCCATCAGCTTTCCCAACTGGTCCATCAGCTTTGCCAACTGGTCCATCAGCTTTGCCAACTGGTCCATTAGCTTTTTCAACTGGTCCATCAGCTTTGCCAACTGGTCCACCAGCTTTGCCAACTGGTCCATCAGCTTTGCCAACTGGTCCATCAGCTTTGTCAACTGGTCCATTAGCTTTTCCAACTGGTCCATTAGCTTTGCCAACTGATCCAACAGCTATCCATCAGATTTGCGACTCGGTCCAACAGCGATTTGAATCAGTATCGGTTTGTAAATCTTGTTATGATCACGTTATTCAATTTATAATTAAACCTATAATTGTTGGAAATTGGTTACACCATTTAATATCGCCATATACAATTTGCATAGCCCCCGTTCTATGCATATTACCCATTATACTTCATCAATATACCATCAGACCAAGTATAAGGAAAAGCCGATTTCATTCGCAAATTGTCACTGAGGTGGAAGAAAATGCGCCAGCTCCGCTTACATTAGAAGCAATTTGCTATTATCACATAATCTTGCCGTTGCGCTTTACTTAACGTTAATACAATACTTATGTACTGCAGTAATTTCTAATAAAATAGCAATAATAGTTATTTTGTACTTTATTACAATTAATACATCTTATTACGAATATAATACAGGCTCCAAACAGCTATAATAACTAGTAAGCAACAGGTTCTGATTTTATAAAATTCTACTATTTTTCTTCATTTTGATTTTCTATCCCACTTTCCTCTTTCTGTTCATCTCCCACACTTTCCCCGTCACTTTTTTCGTTGCCGGTACCTCGACCTTCCCAATTCTTCAAATCGTCTACATATTCTTCTAGTGCAGCCTCACGGAGCTTGTGTATAAGATAAGATAAACAGTATTTACCTTCTAAAAAACTTTCACACAACTTAACACCTAGCCCATATTTTTCAGCAAGAGCGTTACATTCTTCTTCAGAATAATGTCGACCTAGCCCATACACGGCCTCGTGCATAGCATCGAACTCCATAGCAGACAATCGTTGCATTACTCGTTCAACCCCTGTGCGCGCATCGACGGGTTTCGTCCAACGTTCAGCAGCGTAACACATCCACATCTCGTATTTACACTAACTTAGTACACTTAACTTTTACAACTTAAGTACCTTTGCCATCTCCACATCAACGGTTACCACTCCACTTCCAACATGATACCAGCATTGTTACAGTAAAGTGTCATTAACCCTAGAGAGGTGAAATTTTCCATAATCATCGGTCATCGGCAGGAACCACTGATCGTCCATATTCAGAAACATTATGTATGGCATTACTATACAGTATTACGTTGTGAGAAACAGATGTCGGACGTGTTTGCTTGATTTAAAGTGACTCCCAGAAATGTCCTAGGTCCGAAAATATTCTAACACAGTTTTTCAGGTCGGAAACGTTTATGCTTGTTTAGAGCATGCTAAATATTTGTGGTGTAACAGTTTAGATATCCGGATGAGCTGTTTTTCTGTAATTCCCATGATTGGTTTACCCATTAAATCCTCTAATAGATATGTAGCGACTAGCGAGACCTTTACTTTTGTAACTTTAAATAATTCCGTGGAAAGTTTGGAGTACCATTTTTAAATCTGGCGGACCTCATTACGTATTAGATTCACTAGATACAGTTTGATAATACATCTATCAACATATTGTTTGGTGGCAATATCGCTATCCCAATACGGGTGGATAACGTTACGAATCCTCTTATTTTGCATAAGTTCCCATCACTACCTACTTACCTAATTCCACATGAACTTTTGCACATTCGCCCGTCTTCTGATCACTGCGGATCCTATTTCTCGATGATTAATGACATCCAAATTTGTCGCGCCTCGGGGGAAAATTTTTGAGGCTTTTTCAGTACAAGCAATTCATACAGCCATGGAGTACCGCTGTAAATTTCATCGGTCCGTCAAATGTCACATTATCCTCTCCATTTATAACCCATCGTATCAAAAGCTATAAACGTGGTCAATATCGTTCTTTTGAGCGGCTTTTTCATCAAGTAGTTGTGATAAGTTAATCGTTTCAGTATAGTATCCTCTTTTTCATTTTCATATTGTTTCTTGTTACTATACGTTGTCACTAATTTCATTAGTTTCGATAAAATTGAGACGTTTAGCAGGTGTGATCTGTACATTTTCTGCGGGCTATGGTGTTGTAAACTGCTCTTCTTCTTCTTAAATAGCAGTCGATTCATATTCAATTTTATATTCAATTTAATTTAATATCAATTTAGGTATTTTGAGTTCTTGCTGAGCTAACCATTCGCCCATATGAATAAAAAGAAGCATATGCTTATACTTGCAAAATTCAAAGTAAATACTCGTATGTGCCCCTTCACACTGGGCGACTTAGCAGCGCTGGTTAGCCATGAGACGGGACGCAGTGCAGAGCTGCTGAGCAGCGCAGTGTGAAGGGGCACTTACGAGTATTTCCTTTGAAGAGACAATGATTGCCATGGATTTTATGCTACGCTTAAGCTAAGCTCCGCCTAAATTTGACGGTGCAAACGGCCATTAAGTTGCTCTACTATTGGCTTATATGTTGTTTCAACAAACGTCGAGTTTCAATCTCACCTCCTTTAAACACTTGATAGTATTGCGGGTCTTAGTTAGTTTCTGCTTCATCGCTTTATCTCTTGCGTCCATCTTTATAACAGAATCGATTAACAGATTTTGGAACCGGTACCAGTTCAAATAACTATTGGACCGGATTGCTAATCTGATGGATAGCTGTTGGAGCGGTTGAAAAACCCTGTTGAGCAAACTTGCAAAGCCTTTGGTCTTTCACCATACAGATGAAATTATACTTATGGACCCAGCACTTTAGAGTTCCACCGCTTTGGGACCCGGTCCAACCATTATTTGAATTTGAACAATTGTGCTGAATACTGGATTAAAAGAGAGTAATTTACGATAAAAATGCTATCTTTAACAATTCCAGAAAAAAAAATTAATTACGTTTTAAGTATTGCGTATTGCGAGTATCTAGAACTACTAATATTCATTTGTTGCTGGTATAGAAATTTTAGTTGGGTCTACTTGCTTCGAATAACTGACCAATCAATCCCTTAATTTGAAATTGAACTGTTCGCACTGCGCTCACGAACTCCGATTTGTTTAACGCCTGCGTACACTTCCAACATCAAGGGCAGACGTAATCTCCAAACATTTTGTCTGTATTTCGCTCGAGTCATTAATACTTTTACAATTAATTAAGAAGCGGGTTCACCTTTTTCGATAACCCTGTATATTGGCGAAATGGTTATTTGCGCTGTCATAATGGTAATCAGCACAGATTACTACTTCAATAGCGTTCGAAAAGCTTGAGATATTAGAAAACAATTGAAAATCTTCTCTCAGAGGGTGAGGAAGAACATTGTATAAAATTCACCGTGCGGTATTTGAAAACATGAATATGTACTACATATTGAGCAAACTGACCAAACAATCCTTTAATTCGAGTCCACATTTTTCGATGACCATGTATACCTATAAACAAAATGATTATGTTGTGCTGTCATAAGTTTCCCGGGTGTTGTAGATAGGAACACTTTTATGATAACAATATGAAAAAATATTTATTTCTATATACAATAACTACACATTCATTTCGTAGAGCCTACGCAGCATCTCTTCAGTCTCTAGTACGTTAGCGCGCACAGTTTCCAAATTTCTGATAGTTTCAGCCAGCTCATCCGATAACTGTGTGGTCAACGTCTCCAATACCACTTGTCGATGTTGGTAGCTTCGGTGAAGCTCCTACAGCCATCGCATGCTGTGCTCCTTAACCGCAATTAAATTCACTGGTGGGAGCAGCATTTGTTGTTCAGCATGCGTTGAGTGCTGATGATGAAGGTGATCCGGATGCTGCATTTGTGGTGGTGGTGGTGGTAGACGTTGATCCGACGCGGGACGGGTCTGGTGACTCTCAAGATTTCCACTATATTGTTGAGGTGTATAAAAAATGAACGCTATTAATTACTATGTACTTACTGCACTCCCGCAAATTCGTCTTCTATATCGCTATCAGCAATATATATGACGTTTTCTGACGTCCTTTGTTGAGCGGTTGCAGGTGACCCATGATGTTGGCTACCATCAGTTGAGGGTAACCTCAAGGTTGACGGGTGCACTAGCAAATCCTGCACTATTTGAATTTTCTTCATTGAAGGGTTCTGGGACATTTTCACTGTTCTGTGGCGCCTTTACGATTACGTATACGATAGTTAGGTATAGGTATTCGTGTAAGAAGTTCACTAAGAATGTTAAATCGCAAGTTCTTCAATTTATTATGCAATAGGGTTGCTAACGTTAGCAAGGTGATAGTAATTCTCTAAGGGTAATAACTAGCACAAGCGGATGTGGTGAGTTCGCATAAAAGAAAAAAAAAAATTGGTTATTGGCTATTGGGTTATTGATCTATAAGTATGTGTAAAAGTCAATGATTTCTTCGTTCGAAATTCTATATTCTCTAATTGGGTTGAAATATTTTTCAATAAAACAAGACGACTTATTGTTTGGGGAAGACAACATCTTGTTTTGTTGATCGATGATTTTTTATTATTATCATGTAATAACACGGTCAACGACCCCCGAAACATTAGACGATGTTAGTTAAGGAATAGGTGTTGGCACCATCGATATCTTCCAAAATGCGTTGGAAATTACGTGGAATAATAAGTCAACTCTGAATTTGATCATTCCTTTAATGTTATAAACTTAGGTACCGGATTCATCACCGTTCATCTTATACATTCCTACGTCCAGCATATGGACATTCTAGTTAATCCCTTACAATCCGTACATAAAATAATTTTGTTTTGTTTTGCTTCAACCCTCGATATAATTATAAATTGCAACTTCTCTAAGAATATGTGCTTTAGCGACGACATTCTTCCGTAATGTAGGCAACAAACATCACTTTATCGTATGGAATATAATCAATCCCCTATTTATACCGGTTTGGTACTTTCTCCGAACCCGGAAATGCAACATGTTTTGACTTCCCTGTGAACTCTTTCATAATTGCATCAATGGAAAGGAAAGCCAGTTTCCCATCCCTCATGCATGTCATGTAGGTAACTATTGCTTCTAAAACAGATAAACACTGATTTTGGAACAAGAGCCGGGTTAAGAATTGTGAAGAATTGAAGAATTTCGAAGGTGTTTTGGTAGACATACGAGTATATGTAGTAGCCCTACCTGAAGTTCGTATTGAAGTGGAAAAGTATAATTACCAACTTATTGGAACCAAGCAAGAATGGTCAAATACGTATAAACCCGCTAGCTTACTAAACAATTATTTATTTTTTAGTAGTATTGATTTTAGGGCTGCTGCAATAAACAGGCCAAAATATTGTACCCTTGTGGGCCCATTGATATTTATTACATAGTGCTTACAACAACAATTAGTTGTAATTATATCATATTCAAATTTCCATCGTTTCTTATTCCGAAATAAAGACAATTCTCCTGAAACTTTCGTCAACAGTTATCAAAGTACACTAAGTGTTCATTTATTTATTGCGGCCCGTATACACTTCAAATACGATTTCACCTTTGAATAACTGAATAACCTGATAAGTTTGGGCGTGATTGTTAATTAGAGATCAGCACGCGCTTAATATAGACCTATCTACATATTTCCATACCCGGTTGTAACATAGTTTTGATTTCTCATTGAGCTCTCATAATTGCAGCAATTGAAAGGAGGGCCAGCCTCATAAGCCAGGTTCTAACTTTTACCTTGATTTGGACCAGATGGGGACAAAAGACAATTTATTATAAAATTGTAAAAAGTAACGTCTAAATTTATACCATACGGGGATGATTTCATCCCAAATTAAACTTGATAATTCCTAATTTGAATTTGAGTTGAAATTGTTAAATCTCAAATTGGGTTTGTTTTGTCTCAAATTGGGCTTAAAATGGTGTAGTGGAGGTACCCATAAAGTGGTCCTATTTTTAATTTATAGGTTTTTCTAATAATTATAGTTATACTAGAAAACGACACCGTTCTCGCATAAAAGCCAATGAAACGGAAATATGTGAATATTAGGAAAATGTTAAGTTTACAGTTTAATAGTTCCTTAACCTGGCTCCACATTTACACGGCAAACTAGAAAAACGGAGGCGTTGACGTTGACTACCTATTTTATGGAAAGTGCACTTTTGCAGTTTTAGATAACGCTTATGCCTATAGTACTAGCGGTATAACGGAAATTCTTGAAAGATACTGCATTTTTTTATACCAAGGTGCCACTTGGTACAGTTGTTCCTTACAGCCATTTAAACGATTTGACCCGAAGAACACATGACATTTTCCGTGTGGGTAGATTTTAGAGGGGGTGGGGGTGATTTATTGTAACATTTTTTTAAAAACTAAATATGGCCTAGAGACGAGATCTGGGTATCGATTTCGTATGATTTTAACCCGAGGAATCCAATGGTAGCGCCAGAAATGTAATCCGGATACAGGAAGTCCGTGAAAAGCCGCCATTTTTAGAAAATGACAGACTTTTGATCGAATTATATTTTTAAGGCACACCGGGTCGTGTAAGGTGTCTAGACTTATTGTTTTGGGGTCAAGGAATTCATTTATCATAACAAATATAACCTACTGGCATCGAAACTGCATGAGAGGCTTCCCTACTGCACTTTTTGAAGTCGTCGCACGCGGTGAAACCCAAGATATTCCAAAGTTTTAATACCTATATAAACTTATATTATTTTATTTAATAAAAATACACATTAACAAAAAACATAAGATATATTAAAACATGGGGTAAAAAATGTATAAACCTATGAAGAATCACCAAGTACATCGCTGACCTCCTCTGGAGATTATGCGTTATCATCACTGAAAAGGAATTTTACATATAAATATTAAAGGTTCGGTAGTAAATTATATCGAAAGTATACAATATTCTTACCCTTTGTTTGAGCAATCTCCCATACATTTTTGGCATGCAGGGGAACATGGTAATCCGTGTCGCCGCAGCACGAGTTGGAGGAGTACATAAGGAGGGCGGCGTCTGGCCATATCTGGGGATGTGCAAACCAGGTGATGAGAAGCTCTACAAGTCCAGAAGGATGGGGATGGACTCTTGAAGCCAAAGGCAGGAAGGTTCTGTAGTCCAAGCTGCCACATGTATGGAAGGCAGTCCGTGCTCTGGACAGGTATGGCTGCGAGACCCTCGGTGCAGCTGCCGGCGACACGGATTGCCATGTTCCCCTGCATGCCAAAAATTTATGGGAGATTGCTCAAACAAAGGGTAAGAATATTGTATACTTTCGCATATACCTAATTTACTACCGAACCTTTAATATTTATACCGGGGGAATATTCCCAAAACGAACATAGGGAATTAACATGGGAAAAGGGGTTTTTGTAGATAGTTGCTCCCCATGTTAACTTAGAGGGTTGATCATAACACCAATCGAAAGATTTTTTTCCTCGTCTACTGATATACGAATTAGTTCATTTTCATGTGTATTTCTCACTATATTATAAAAAACTCGAGAAATCCACTTACCAAAATCATGTTTAGCCATGACTAAGACAAAAAGCAGATTCAAACGTCGAAATCAATATCAGTTTATGACACCTGGCAATAATTTTTTTGTAAAATGCGGTTCACTGAGGAAAAAGTATTTATAATAAACAACGTTTACAGCGAAAATATTTACTCTAGTACGCGATATTTGTTTTCCGTGCATGTGAAAACCTATTTCAATTAGTTAGGAAATTTCCATGGCTTAACATGATTTTGCTAATTGGATTTATTGCCGAATTTTTGATAAAATAATGAGAAATACACCTGAAAATAAGCTAATTCGTATATCATTAGATGAGAAAAAAAACTTCTTTTGATTGGTGTCATTACAAACCCTCTTAAGTTAACATGGGGAGCAACGATCGGCAAAAAAACGTTTTTCGCATGTTAATTTCCTACGTTTGGTTTTAAAATATTCACCCGGTATGTGAAATTCCTTTTCATTGGTGATAACGCACTCTCAGAGGAGGTCAGCGATGTACTTGGTGATTCTTCATAGAATATTCTTCAATTTTTTTACCCCATGTTTTAATATATTTTATGTTTTGTTAATGTGTATTTTTATTAAATAAAATATTACAAGTTTATATAGGTATTAAACTTTGGAATATCTTGGGTTTCACCGCGTGCGACGTCTTCAAAAGTGCAGTAGGGAAGCCTCTCATGCAGTTCCGATGCCAGTAGGTTATTTTTGTTATCATAAATGAATTCCCTGACCCCAAAAACATAACTCTAGACACCTTACACGACCCGGTGTGCCTTAGAAATATAATTCGATCAAAAGTCTGTCATTTTCCAAAAATGGCGGCTTTTCACGGACTTCCTGTATCCGGATTAGATTTCTGGCGCTACCATTGGATTCCTCGGGTTAAAATCATACGAAATCGACACCCAGATCTCGTCTCTAGGCCATATTTAGTTTTGAAAAAATTTTTACAATAAATCACCCCCACCCCCTCTAAAATCTACCCACACGGAAAATGTCAAGTGTTCTTCGGGCCAAATCATCTAAATGGCTCTAAGGAACAGCTGTACCAAGTGGCACCTTGGTATAAGAAAATGCAGTATCTTTTGGTATACCGCTAGTACTACTACTAGCCTCATTGAGTACGCATACTTCATCATGACTGGTAGGCAAAATCAATTTTTATTCCATTTTATCCAAAATTTAATAGATGCAATTTCAGATCAAGAAATTGAAGTTGTTTGCGGAGCTATGCAGACCGAGAGAGGTAAATATATCCGTATATTATACGCTTTAACCGTATATTTTTATAGAAAGGGAACTTCGCAACCAAATAATTGCGAAATATAAATCAGTAAGTACTTTACATGAATCATGACATATTGTTAATTTTCTATAATATAGGAGAATGTAGCGATAATTCGCGGTTTGGGGGTAATCCCCTCAACAATTAAAATGGAAGAAGGGAGGCATAAAGATATGTGGTTCCAGGTCTATAAAGACCTGGACCTATACAATACTTTTTGGGTATTTTATGTAAGTGGCTAACCGCTTTAATAATGTCACGCTTCAATCTGTATTTATTCTTTCAGATCTAAATAAATACCTAATTTTGTTTTTGTTTTTCCTATACAGTCCTACACATGATTACCAGCATATGGACGTTCTAGTTAATTCCTTACCTAAAATAATTTTGTTTTGTTTTGTTCCAACCCTGGATATGATAATAAATTGGAATAGAATAAGTGCTTTAGCGATGATATGCTTCTGTAATGCAGGCAAGAAGCATCACGTCATCGTATGCAATAGGCATCAATCCATATAATATCTACACATTTGCTAATCGGTTTGGTGTCTCTGAACCCAGAAATGCAACTTAGTTTTGATTTCTCTGTGAACTCTTTCATAATTACAACAATCAAACGGCCGGCCTCACAAGACAAGTTCTAACTTTTACCTTAGTTTAGACAGATGGGGATAAAATAGTATTTATTATCAGAAAAAGTTGCGTCTAAATTCATAACATTCGGGGATGTTATGGTGTTTTTCTACATTAATAGTTTGCATGAATCAGGCTACATCTTCATTATTCAAACCACTCAATCGGCCGGTTGCAGGAAATTATTTCCAAATCTGAGTTTAAACAAGAATTTTGACATTTGATTGGCTGCATACTACAGTATAAAGTCAATCAAAATGTCTTAATACCGGATTAAACAATAATCCTGGATTATTTTATTTTTTGTGCAACTGGCCGAATAGACTTTCTTTAAATTAAGGGAAATTAATCCTAAAGTGCTGCTTAAAAGTTATACCTACATCGGTAAAAATCCCTTTCTTGATGTTTTAAAGCCTCATACATCCATCACAGTCACCATCCTGGTGTCGAAAGGAGACTGGATATTGGTTTCCAAACTAGTCTTGGTGGTGCGATCAATGTCGGAAGTTTCGAAAACTAGAATGCATGATTTTCTATTATGCATCATCAGATGTCATCTCATACAGGAGAGTATCGGTAGCTATGTACAGCAATTTCAACCGGTTGTCGCTAAGTTTTCGGTTACAGTTGAAAATCGTACATTCTAGTTTTCGAAATGTCCAAAATGAGCAGCCCATGATAATAATAGTTATAATAAGTTTAATTATAAATAGGATATTATGGCCATAATTTTGGGGCTGGGAGCCATTCCCCGATCCACTTTAATTGAAAGCGGAGTATATAGGGGGCTCAGGTTCGTCGTTTTTATGGATCCGGAATTAGATCGTGCTTCTTGGATTATCTATGTTAGTAGCTAAATGCTCTAGTAATGTTACGTTTCGTTATTCTTTCAGATATAAATAAATATCTAATTCTTTGTTTTGTTTTGTTTTTTGCTATCCACTCACGCATACGATTGGGAGCATCATTTCAAGGATCTCACTAGCGATAATAAATATTTACAATTCTTCCTAAAATTCAACCATCTTGATCTTCCACGAGAGAATCTTCGGTAGGCAGACAGAACTCTAATTCTTAGCGGTCATAAAGATTGACATGTTAGATTAGATAAATGTTTTTGTATAGGTAATGAGGCCCCCCCTTTAAAAATTTCACATAAACCATATTAGCTTTCCTTGCGATACGAGACAGGAAATTGTATGGCAAATAATTTGCTTGCTTTGCGAAAAGACACATGAAATTGGTTTCTCGCATTATAAGCATAATTTGTAACAAAAATCTAGCGCAGTTGACACAAAATAAACTTGCTTACTTTGCGAAAAGATAGGGGAAATTGCTTCCCGCAGTGTTAGCATAAATTTATAATAAAAATTGAGTGCTGTTGACATATGCCGCGATCAGTGTTTCGGACCGAATCGGTAATCGGCAAGTAAGATTTTATCTTAAATTTCTATGACTAAAAGTATCGACTACGTAATTGATTTCTACACTTTTGTTTTTCTTATAGATATACAATAATAATGGAAGAATTTGATTTCGCTTCCCTGAACTCGTCGACCTATTGTAAGCCATTCAAAAATGTAAAGGATATGGAAATTGGTGAAAAATACCGAATTGTTGATATCGGCGTGATTGGTACCAAGTTTGGAGATCGAATTGTGGTTGAAACCGAAACCTTCAAGTGCATACTGCCCCAACGTTACCATACATACTTCGAAGCAGAAAATCGACTAGAGTGCTTCAAAACAACCCTAGCAAATAAAGTTATATTTATAACTAGTATGGGAGCTGCAGGTGTAACGACTAATGTACAAATTGTAGTTACATAAAAATTACCTACCCATAAGGCATGTAGTAAAGTTTAAATATGAATAAATGCGTTACAGTTTCCTGCCCTTCATCCTTATGATTACCTACCTGCAATAAGGTTGAAATGTGAATAAATGCGTTACAGTTTCCTACCATTCATCCTTACGACTCACCCCGAGAGCGAGCAACCATCGCCTCATTATAGGCCTGGGGGCCACGAAATGTATTTACAGGTTAGAATGGAGCATGACATTGGTAATAGGGCCCCCCTTACATGTCTCGGAGAATTATAAGTTGGGGCCATGTCACGGCACCTGTTTTTTCATTGACTTCAACCTCTAACTATAGAATCTCTCAAAGTCTGCGTGGCTCATTTGGTTACGCGCTAGCTTTCTATTTCAGGTATCGTGGGTTCGATTCCCAACGCAGATAACAAAAATTTTTGTCTATAGCAATCACGTGACCGATGACGCGAGTCCAAAATAACATCCAAGATGGCGGATGGAGCGAGAGAGGCAGACAGACAGACGGTCAAAAATGGCGCCCAACAATATGGCGGGATTAGAGACTAATAAAATGGCGGCCGATCCAAGATGGAGGATTTAGTGACTAATAAAATGGCGCCCAACAAAATGGCGGGATTAGAGACTAATAAAATGGCTACCGATCCAAGATGGCGGAATTAGAAAGTAATAAAATGGCGATCGATTCAAGATGGCGGATTTGGTGACTAATAAAATGGCGACCGATCCAAGATGGCGGAAATAGAAACTAACAAAATGGCGACCAATCCAAGATGGCGGATTTGGTGACTAATAAAATGGCGCTCGATCCAAAATGGCCGACCACACCGCTCATTGGCTGTGACGCCACACGGGGCGGCCCCTAAAGGCTCCGCCTACCGTATCCCATTGGCCAAGGGGAGGGGCATAGGGGGGCGTGCTCGTCTCTGATTGGCTGTGACGTCACGAGCTCGTCTCTGATTGGTGTGACGTCACTTCCTGGTCTAGAAGTCACATAGGTCTTCTACTGGTACACAACATGACCGTCGCTTTACCACCGAGAGGGCACCCAACGGGAGAGGCCTGTGTGTGGCATCCACGCCACGAATATATTTGCGCTTCAGAAAGATGTAAAACTATCAAAAATATACTGGAAACCGGACCAGTAGTACGTTACTACATCCCAGCGGGGATGGAGTCCGATAGCCAGGACTCCTCCTCGGAGGAGGAAGAAGATTCGGGATTTGAAGAGTAAAATAAAATAAAATAAATTAATGCAAATAATGTAAATAACAGTTATACTTGTAAGACACTATAAATAGTTACTAGAAGGTACACCTGTCTATATCTGACTGTCTCTTTTCCTTTTCGCATGACAATCTCTCAGGACGACAGCTCACAACTCATTTTACTTCTAGAGTAATTTTCATTACGGTACTTCCTTTTGTTCTGGGAGTACCGGTACAAATTACAACTGGAGGTCAGTGGAGAAAATTACCTGATGTGGTAGTCTACAGCGCTACCGTCCCAGTCACCTATAAGATGAGGTGGCAAACGGCAGAACCTCCAACCACTAAACCAGTACCATTTGCAACAAATTGTAATGCAATAGAATGTATTTTGGACCAAGACATTACCGAACTTAACAGACTAATCCAACAAGGACTGCGACAACTGACTACCGCTCTTAGACCCGAATTATGGAAAGAAATAGAAACTACAGAAGAAATTCCTGATACAAGAAGAAAAAGAGCCCTTGACTTCATAGGAGACTTCTTTTCTTTCTGTTGCGGTATCGCAACCGAGAGAAAAGTAGACAGCCTCAAAGCAAAATCTTCAGAAATCCATGAATTCCTAAGACGAATGGACTTAGGAATGCAGAAGAACTTAAGGTTAGTCACTAATAATTCCGAAAGATTTAATAATTATCATAAAGAACTTACTAACAACTTGATGGAAGTACGGAAAAAGATCTCACGGTTAAATGAATTCAGCGCCAACTTAAGTAATGAAATAAACAGAGACCACGCGAAAGTTGAGCGTCAGTTACAATTACAACGCCATCACTCTTCTAAAATTGCATTAAATATTTTTCATTTGAGTCACATAGTTAATGATTTAGATATCATCACTTCATGTAAAGAACATAGAATTCCAGCAACCGTAGTACATCCAGATGTCTTGTCTACGGATCTTTTAAATTTACAGCAAGAACTAAATAAAGATAATCACACTTTAGCCTTAAGCTTAAACGATATCTCGTGTTATTATAAACTAAAAATATGTGATTGTACGGTAACTGATGATCATCTAATTGTCCATATAAAACTTCCAATAATTTCACAAAATCGACGATGGGAAATATATGAACTCATCACAACTCCATTCGCATGGAAGAATCATACATGTTTATTGATGCATGAAACCCTTTATTTAGCAGTATCCAATAGAAGTACGAAGAAAACACTCAAAACGATATCAGGTATCGGATTACATCATTGCAAACCTTATACAGATAAATTGTGTTATTTACCACGTTATAATACTGATACCATGTATGGCCCAAAATGTGCATATAAAATGTTTTTAGGATCGACAGTACAAGAATTAGAGGAACATTGTTCTTTTAGATGTCACTCATCTAAGAGTATGATAATCTCCGAAATAAAAGATGATACCTTCGTTATTATACACCCAATGCCTCACACAATAATAACATGCCCTACCGCAGAGACACCTCTGCCAAATAATTCTTATGATCAACCGGGCGCTTTACAAATTTCACTGCCATGTCAGTGTTCATTGAAAGTAAACGAGGAAGAAGTTATATCAGCACGCTACCCTTGCTCCAAACAAGGGAGTCAAACTCCAAAAACGACTCACATGCTACCAGCAGTTTGGTCAAATTTGAAGACGTATGAGATAAAATCCAACGAGCATAACACCGTGTTTCACAACATTAACGAATGCCTTGATAATAATTGGACTACCACAGTCCCTCATTTAAATTTAACTACCTCTTCGGCATTGTCCGAAATTGTACAAAACTTAGAAGGAGCACTAAGTACAACTTATAACGATTTATATGCGTACCAAGGAGATACGACATATCTCATTTGGAATGTAATTTTAACCACTCTAGTCATAATTTTATTTTATAAACATTTCAGATTAAACTTAACCGTTCTAGTAATACCCACGCTAGGTTTAGCCCTTAATCAAGAAAACAAGGAACTACTTGAACAAGGATTAACTTATTCCAAATGGACATTTTTAGTTTTGTTTTTTATTATTTTAATGATTATAGTTCTATATTTCCGATGTAAAAAAGAAGCTCATTACCACAGCAGCCGCAAAGTGCATTATAATCCTCACAGAAAACGTTGGTTATCAGTGATTCCTGAAGAATCCAGCCACGTAGAGGAGCGCGAGGTGCCAGCAGTAATCCACCTTTCCAGTAGTTGGCGGAAGTCTTTGTTCAACAGGAGGAACAGAGCACATCTCTATAACAGAAAAGCGAATGGGATAGCGTACCAAATCGCTTCGAGACCTTCTCCAAGAAGTAAACTAACTCAAGGGGAATATCGACGTACGTATGATACTAACCACTTGCAAATTTTCTAAAATCGCACTAATCAAAGAGTCACATTAAAAGCAATTAAAGTAAATATGGAAAATGAGAATGCTTAATGATAATTTATTTTTTTTTATAAGTCTCAGCAGATACTGAGCACAGATAAGGCTAGTTGGCCATAACACTTTTCTTTCCACTAAATCGATCAAAATACGTGATAAAGCTAGAGTGCTGACATTCACAAGAAAGACCTACAAAACAATTTTTAAAGTCAATCACCCTCCACGAGCTCAATTAGGGAGGACAAAATTTACAGGAAGCCAAAATTACCAAACCTTTCCGTGAGTGTTAAGCGCAATGTTAAATCGCAACCAATATTGAATGGTGGAAAGAATAAACAAATCTGTTAGTGCGTACAAAGTACAATAATAATTTAAAGTTAAAGGAGAATTACGTTTACAGTTTTAAAGGAATTAAATAAGAGAAATAGATATTTGAAGTTTTAAAGAGAATTTAATTTAAATGTATGAGTTAGAAAACAATTAGTAAGAGAAGAATAAAGCGAATTTTAAGTTAAAGTAAGAAAGAAAATTTATTATAATCTAATCATGTTGTGGTTTTTGGTATTGATAATTAAAAGTAGCATAGGAACCAAATGAATTATTTCCGTTATTTGCAAAACAACCCTTCAACGATAGAGGAAAATATTCTGTTAAACGATGGAGAGTTGTTTGATTTTCAACTAGTCACACGACATCACTTAAATAAAATATTTGCTAGTGATTACGAAATTAATATTCTCATAAATAAATTTAGTAAGAGAGATCATGTAAATGTACGAGAAATTACTTTTCCGAATTTTATGTATGATGTAAATAATTTAACTTGCGCGGATCAGAAACTAAAAGAATTAGTTATATTAGAATTGACACAACTATATGAAAGTACGAGATCACTCGTTATGATGTGTCAATTGAAACGCTTAGCAATAGATTTTATGCCTTTAGAATCGTTAGGAAAAATTTTAAATGATTTAGATAGAGATAGAACTAACCACGACTATGTTCTAGCTTTGGGGTCAATGACTCAACTGTATACGATGCCCTTAGTTGAATGTATTATGTCGCAAACAACCCTTTTGGTCGGAATCCACGTACCGCTACTAAAACGAGAACTCAGAGGACTTCAAATGATTCAAGCCCTCACACCCACCTACGCTTGGGATAACTACACCTGTTCCGTGAATATACCCGTGTTGAATACTGCAATACTGCAAAACAATTCCGTATGGAAGGTATTCGTGCCTATCTGCGATCCAATCAGGGAAGAATTGTGTTTCGTAAGCGATTACCGGAATGAAGAAAATCTCGGTGTCGCGTGCATTCAACAAACCCTGAGAGGAGGTTCGTTTAAGCAGCTCGCAACGAACTGCCCACTCACCTGTCGAGATACTGGTAACGTCATACAACTGGTCACACCTGTCAGCAGTCACCGCACCTTCGTCACACATCAAAGGAAATATCTACGACTCAAATGTGGTGAAGTCATGCATACTCTGGAAAACAAAGAACGAGTAGGCGCTCTTAGCATTGATGTTCCATGCAACTGTCACTTGGAGGAAGAAGGCAATCCGATTAGCCCAACGTACCCTTGTGCAGACAAATCAATAACTTTTGGCTACCATCAACTAGTACCTGCAGCATGGAGTATCTATAGCGACCTATCACTACCCAAATGGGGATACAAGCCATTATACTTCGACAACCTCGAAACGTGTCTCAATCATCAATGGATAGAACAACAATTTTCCAATAACAAGATAGCAGTCAATACCTATCTTATCATTGTACTATTCCTATTACTTTTCATCCTTTTCACAAGTTCCGGATATCTATTTTATAAATTACATACGTTCAATCGCTTACCGCTACCGAACCGTACTCTTACTCAAACCTTTGAGAGAATTCCTAAAACTATCCTAGATACACAAACAAATCCTATGAAAATCAGAAGACTACTAGTAAACCCCACGGAGGAACATCATTATGAGGAAACCGATGGTGCTTATTTACAACCACGACAGCTACAACGGCCATGACCACCCAACAAGAATAAACCGTTACCAAGTCCACCCATACTCGAAAGGAATGACTACGGACCACACCCTAAACCGGAAGTTAGCAGTTCCAAAACCCAAGAAGACTCATCTTATGTGACAATGGACAGAATGGCAGCAATATGTCACCCAAAAAACACCAGTGTAGTGTAGTGAACTTCAAAAAAACTGATTTATACGTTACATGTAAAACAATGCTACAAGTCACTCGCGAATTAATATTTTCGTGTGTTCTCATAAAATTTCACTTAGAAACTAAAAGAATTCGACAGTGTTTAGTATTATCTAAGAACTAACGAACTTTGCGGTCGTGTGGTTTCCGAAACAAAAAAAAAAAAACTTTTAAGACATTAATACTTTTAGTTTTATGTACCCAACTGTGATATTTTTTTTAAACTATTATTTTTTGTCTATTCTAGATTTAGTTTACTCAATGTAAGGACCACTTAGCTTTTAGATACATTATTTTTATTATTGTACTTAGGCTAAGTTAGATATAGAGACGCACTGTTCACTGCCTGACATCCTGCATCGGTACAACTCGGATTACTCTTGCGTTTGCTTGGAGATATCTTTTGCTTGATTCCTTGAGGTCAAGGAATTTTTATGAGGGAGGCAAATGTCACACAGTAGAAAATCAATGAATGAATTTATCCAATGTTTAATGACTACATAATCATAAATCGACAAGAAATTACTCATGGAGATTTCACTCAAAATCCAAGTAGTCATCTTCCTCCTGATATTGGTAAAATAGCCTTGTACTATGCAATCACGTAATTGTGTAATGAGAATTTCTAACCACTGACAGGATTCTGTGGATGATCAAGGTTCTGCACGTGTTAGCACTTTGCTCACCATAGGGTGTTGTCAGGAGGATAGACGCCAAGAGTATGAAGAGTTAAATAGCAGATGAGGATTGCAAAGAGGACAGTCGGTAGTACACAGTGCCATACAATAGTTATAATCTTCCTACCAGAATGCAAAGGTAAGATTTTGTAATATTTGCTTCAGCTTACACTTAAACAATAAACCTTTAAACAATGCAATTCTCTATCTGTAACTACGATCCCCAATTATAGTCACGTCACCTCTCGTATGCATAGAGCTACCCCCTAGACGTGACAGTATTTATGACTTTCCATCTAGAGATCAGCATGTCGTTGAAATTCACATTGATTGGGATGAACGTTGGCATAGAGCAGATGTAAATGCACCTCCTCCTGGTTATGCCAGTTATTTCCACACCATATTACATGTGTAGCGGACGAAATTTCCGGAATTAACTTCTTGTAATTACGTTGCACTAATGTGCATAACACACTGGACCGACAAGTAGTTTAAATATTAAGGGTCTATTCTTTAACCGAAAAGGGTGTTATTTACTTCCTGGGAGTCATCCGAAATGTATTTGTTGCACATGTGTTACACAATCGGTAGTTTCGGACAGTAGTTACACAACTTTTGTAAAGATAAGTCGAGTTCGGTTCAGCGATTCATAAGATTCATTTTTGATTCTAAAATAAATTATATTTAAGTTGTATTTATTTTAGGTTCACTCGTATCTACAACCACAATTGAAGAGTGGAAATTCAAAAGGGTCTATGTGCCAAGGCCAATAGCATACAAAACGGTCTATGTGCCTTACACTTTTAGCTAGTTATTATGTTGTGACCTGAAACCTGCTCACGGTCTAAGCGCCGGTGTCTACTTTATGTTAAAAAGGTCTAAGTGCCAAATGGTTAACATCATCAGTATACAAAATGGATGCACGTGGTTATGTACAACAAGGCGATGTTAGATTAAAAAGGCGCCAAAAAGGTACTGAAAGCGTGAAAAAAGAAAGAAAAAGATGCAGAGCTAGTGGCTTGCAACATACAAATTATAAAATAGTATATTGAAAGACAAGTGTTACAATGCGACCTATTGTAATACGACTATCTTGTGGCACGAGTGGCGACGCGAAGCGTAGGCACGAGTGTCCGCAAGATAGGAAGTATTACAATAAAGCATTGTAACACGCGTTTTTCATACTATTTTTTCTATTTCGGTGCTTTAATTTAATTAAAAAAATCATTATCAGAAACTAGGGAACATTAGAACTAACATGTTTTATGTTGGGAACACTTTTTATGCCGTTAAGTTTTAGGTTGGCAGCGTAGTAAGACTGACATTTTGAAGTTCAAACATGGAAGTACCCAACAAAGTACCTACTTGTACTAACTAGTAACTGCCAACTTAAGAGGTGAGTTACCAAAAAAAACGACTATAATCACTGTCTTTGTACAACTGGCCGAAAACAGTTGTACAAAATCATCATTGTGACACCGAAATAAAAGCTTGTCATTTGTCGGGCTAAAATCCTCCGTGAACTAGAGGTAAGGCGCAGCTGTTTACTTTAAGTCAGTGTTTTTCAACCTGTGGGTCGCGACCCCTAGGGGGGTCGCGAAACTTTATTAGGGGGGTCGCCGACAAAAGGAAAAAAGCAAGGTTCTACACTACAATAGAAACACAATTTCAGTGAGAAGGTTGGGATTGTTTATTTTCCAAAAGTTTTTCAAATCGTGGTGCTATTTTAGAAACATTAATAATCAAATCATTTTCTAATTGAAGTCTATTTCTCTTTTTAGTTTTAATGTCCACCATTGAAGAGAATGTCAGTTCGCATAGGTATGAAGTGGCAAATGGTATTAATAATTTTAGAGCTTCCCTTGCCAACTCAGGATATTCTTGTTTTCTTTTCATCCAAAACACGTCGACACTTTGCGAAAGAAATTCCATTTTAAGCATACCGTCAGCGGCTAAATCTATAAGATTTTCTTTAAGATTTGTGTTGAGATCAGCCAGTTCTATTGACTTATCCAAGAATGGATTTAGAACCCATCTATGCCCATTGTCAGCTTCAGAGTGCAAGTCTGGAAAGTATGTTGATAGTTTCTCTCGCAAATTATGCAAGCTTTGTGTCATGCAAGGAATGTGAGCCCTTACCACAGATTGATCTGTTGCATTATCTTCAACAATCTTCTGAATACATGGAAAAGACTCAAATGTATTGTTTTGCAGAGAGGTTGACCAGAAATGAAGTTTTGCATGAAATGCTTTGACTTTATCTTTAGCGGTTAGAATATTTTCTTCTCTGCCTTGGAGATTCTTGTTTAAATTATTAAGGTGGCTAAAAAGATCTGCCAGAAATGCTAACTTCAAGAGCCAAACAGGATCAGAAAAATGATCAGCATATTCGGATTTAGCATCTTGTAAGAACATTAACAATTCAGCTTTCAGTTCTAGAACTCTTGTCAATACTTTTCCTTTGGATAGCCATCTAACCTCTGTGTGATAAAGGAGATTGCGATGAAGCGAATCCATATCTTCACAAACGATTCTGAACAGCCGGGTTTGCAAGGCTTTACCTTTGATAGAATTCACAATTTTTATTACCTCCTTAAGCACGTCATTTAAATCAGAAGGTAAAACCTTAGCTGCTAGAGCTTGTCGATGAAGAAAACAGTGTGTCCATGATACGTTTGGCATTATTGATTTTAATTTCGCAACGAGGCCGCTATTTTTTCCAGTCATGGCTTTAGCGCCATCGCTACAAACAGCGATACATTTTTTCCAATCAATGTCGTAGTTGCAAGTACTTTCTAAAAACATATCGTACAAACACTGGCCAGTAGTGTTTGCAGCAAGGGCTGCACAAAATAAAATTTCTTCCATGATACTGTCATCGGCTTCAAAGCGCACAAATACTACAAACTGAGCACAGTCGGAAACATCTGTCGATTCGTCAAACTGCAAAGCAAAATGTGGGCTCTTGTTTAATTTTTCGACTACTTGCTCTCGAATATCATTGGCCATATCGTTTATTCTGCGTGAAATAGTATTATCAGAAAGTGGTATGCTTTTTAACTTATTTGCCTCCGGTTGGCCGACCATAATTTCAACCATATCTAGAGCTGCTGGCAAAATAAGATTTTCTGCAATTGTGTGCGGCTTTCCTGCTTTAGCGACTCGATATGCAACTTTGTAGCTAGCTAATAATGTTGATTTGTTGACAGTGGATACCTAAAATCAAACAAAAGAATATAAAAATAAGTAGGTAGACTTGGGTTGAACTTGAGCGTTTTTCAACACTACATGGAAACTAGTACATTATTTTATTACCTGAATCATAGTATTTTGCTGCTGACTAAGAACTTTCAACTTTCGTTCAAAGAAATCCAACGGCTTATTAGCTTCTTTTTGATGCTTGGTTGTGAGATGCCTCTTAAGTTTTGATGGTTTCATACTCTCACTTGATAAAACATCGCCGCAAATTACACATTGAGGTTTATTATTTATGGCTGTAAACCCGTATTTCAAGTAATTGTCGTCATAATGTCTCTTTTTTTTCGGTTTTGATGCACCTCCGCCACTGGCACTCATATCAGATGTTGACTGGGACCTTTTGAGAAACTTATCCATTTTGCAAGCGAAAAAACAAAACAATCACGTCCGTACTCAACGGAAACGCGCACGCAATTAGGAGTTGAGACAAAGAAAAATTCTGCGCTAGCGCGTTCGGCGCCGCTCGACCGCGGCGACAAATTTACCTGGTACTGCCTTTCATCGTTCTCGCGGCTTCTTACAGAGTGTAGGTCTTAATAACAAATACGGGTACCAAATTAGAGAAAATCATACGAAGTCTTTTTTTTAAATTACTAACATTTTGTCGGTCCATGGCTCAAGGGGGTCGCTAGAAATTTTCAACCTGTAAAGGGGTCTCGTTTACAAAAAGGTTGAAAAACACTGATCTAAATAAATCCACAAAATACGACTTTACGTTTTTTGTTGTAGGTAACATGTTCTTGTAGATATGCTTGCAAACGTTTAACGTTCGAACAAAGAAACTCACTATTTCGTCAATATTATGAAGCTGCTCACTTCGATAAGCAGAGTACGTTTCTTTTGGGGCTGATTCAAGTTATAAACATAGCTCGCAGAAGACATGGCACGTATGATACACCACAGGGAAGTCGTCGCCAAAGCACGGTTACTTATACCGTCCCAAATGGTAGTGGAGAACATGTCCAGGTTTGTCGAAAAACGTTTTCTAATATATTTGCGTTAAGCCACAAAAGAGTGCAAGTACTTGTTGAAAAGAAGAAAATGGGGTATACTACGTACACAGATCAACGTGGCAAAACAACAAAAATAAAAAAGTATTTGCCAGAAATGCGCCAGCATGTTAAAGACCA